>NC_086444.1:111795773-111928273 GCF_028390025.1 Pseudophryne corroboree | reverse complement strand
TTGGGTCCCATCGCCATGATATCTCATTATGATATGCAAATATTCCAATATACGGAAAAATCCGATATCCAAAATACCTCTGGTCCCAAGCATTTTGGATAAGGGATACTCAACCTGTATATATATATTATATATATATATATATATATATATATATATATATATATATATATATATATATATAGAGTAAAGATACACTCGGCACTCCGCCAAATAAATGTAGACATCTTGCCCGGTGCCTTCCTTCTGAGTTTGATATAAGTATGGTATGTAGGCGGCACTCGTGGACTTAATTCAAATAAGAAACCCGGACACTCCTGGGTTGAATACTGTATTCAACCCAGGAGTGTCCGGGTTTCTTATTTGAATTAAGTCCACGAGTGCCGCCTACATACCATACTTATATATATATATATATATATATATATATATACACACACACACACACACACACAGGTTGAGTATCCCATATCCAAATATTCCGAAATACGGAATATTCCGAAATACGGACTTTTTTGACTGAGAGTGAGATAGTGAAACCTTTGTTTTCTGATGGCTCAATGTACACAAACTTTGTTTAATACACACAGTTATTAAATATATTGTATTAAATGACCTTCAGGCTGTGTGTATAAGGTGTATATGAAACATAGATGAATTAATTGTGTGAATGTACACACACTTTGTTTAATGCACAAAATTATAAAAAATATTGGCTAAAATGACCTTCAGGCTGTGTGTATAAGGTGTATATGTAACATAAATGCATTCTGTGCTTAGACTTGGATCCCATCACCATGATATCTCATTATGGTATGCAATTGTCCCAAAATACGGAAAAATCCCATATCCAAAATACCTCTGGTCCCAAGCGTTTTGGATAAGGGATACTCAACCTGTATAATATATATAGATATCTATATATATATATATATATATCTATATATATATATATATATATATATATATATATATACACAAAATAGAGAATTCAGCACTCACCATAGCAAGCTCACTTGTCCTCACAGCATCAATAAATAAATTATGGGGGTTTATTTGGTGGATTGGCCAATGCACGGAAGCCTGCATACCGATTTTCAAGGTACCCCACCTTCATGCAGGTCCTACACTATCACAAAGCCTAAAGAATTAAAACCTGGCAACTGTATCACATATAATATAACTGCAAATATGCCCACTAGGTTTAATGTATGCCTGCCACATATCTAGTGGCTTTTAAAGGCATACTAGTCACCTGACACAGCCGATAAATTACTAAGGAGCAGCTGACACAGGTTTAGAACAATTAAGATTACACAGGGGTGCATGAAAAGGCCTGTGACCATGGTTAATAAGAGTTAACCAAAGATTAACCCCAAAATATACAAACAAATATAGAAAACCACAGCACTCGCCACCCCAGAAGCGGGGTGCAATGTCTGCACTCACCACTCATAGGGTGGGGTGCATGCAGCCCATGGCCACCTACCCAAATACATACAAAATAGAGAATTCAGCACTCACCATAGCAAGCTCACTTGTCCTCACAGCATCAATAAATAAATTATGGGGGTTTATTTGGTGGATTGGCCAATGCACGGAAGCCTGCATACCGATTTTCAAGGTACCCCACCTTCATGCAGGTCCTACACTATCACAAAGCCTAAAGAATTAAAACCTGGCAACTGTATCACATATAATATAACTGCAAATATGCCCACTAGGTTTAATGTATGCCTGCCACATATCTAGTGGCTTTTAAAGGCATACTAGTCACCTGACACAGCCGATAAATTACTAAGGAGCAGCTGACACAGGTTTAGAACAATTAAGATTACACAGGGGTGCATGAAAAGGCCTGTGACCATGGTTAATAAGAGTTAACCAAAGATTAACCCCAAAATATACAAACAAATATAGAAAACCACAGCACTCGCCACCCCAGAAGCGGGGTGCAATGTCTGCACTCACCACTCATAGGGTGGGGTGCATGCAGCCCATGGCCACCTACCCAAATACATACAAAATAGAGAATTCAGCACTCACCATAGCAAGCTCACTTGTCCTCACAGCATCAATAAATAAATTATGGGGGTTTATTTGGTGGATTGGCCAATGCACGGAAGCCTGCATACCGATTTTCAAGGTACCCCACCTTCATGCAGGTCCTACACTATCACAAAGCCTAAAGAATTAAAACCTGGCAACTGTATCACATATAATATAACTGCAAATATGCCCACTAGGTTTAATGTATGCCTGCCACATATCTAGTGGCTTTTAAAGGCATACTAGTCACCTGACACAGCCGATAAATTACTAAGGAGCAGCTGACACAGGTTTAGAACAATTAAGATTACACAGGGGTGCATGAAAAGGCCTGTGACCATGGTTAATAAGAGTTAACCAAAGATTAACCCCAAAATATACAAACAAATATAGAAAACCACAGCACTCGCCACCCCAGAAGCGGGGTGCAATGTCTGCACTCACCACTCATAGGGTGGGGTGCATGCAGCCCATGGCCACCTACCCAAATACATACAAAATAGAGAATTCAGCACTCACCATAGCAAGCTCACTTGTCCTCACAGCATCAATAAATAAATTATGGGGGTTTATTTGGTGGATTGGCCAATGCACGGAAGCCTGCATACCGATTTTCAAGGTACCCCACCTTCATGCAGGTCCTACACTATCACAAAGCCTAAAGAATTAAAACCTGGCAACTGTATCACATATAATATAACTGCAAATATGCCCACTAGGTTTAATGTATGCCTGCCACATATCTAGTGGCTTTTAAAGGCATACTAGTCACCTGACACAGCCGATAAATTACTAAGGAGCAGCTGACACAGGTTTAGAACAATTAAGATTACACAGGGGTGCATGAAAAGGCCTGTGACCATGGTTAATAAGAGTTAACCAAAGATTAACCCCAAAATATACAAACAAATATAGAAAACCACAGCACTCGCCACCCCAGAAGCGGGGTGCAATGTCTGCACTCACCACTCATAGGGTGGGGTGCATGCAGCCCATGGCCACCTACCCAAATACATACAAAATAGAGAATTCAGCACTCACCATAGCAAGCTCACTTGTCCTCACAGCATCAATAAATAAATTATGGGGGTTTATTTGGTGGATTGGCCAATGCACGGAAGCCTGCATACCGATTTTCAAGGTACCCCACCTTCATGCAGGTCCTACACTATCACAAAGCCTAAAGAATTAAAACCTGGCAACTGTATCACATATAATATAACTGCAAATATGCCCACTAGGTTTAATGTATGCCTGCCACATATCTAGTGGCTTTTAAAGGCATACTAGTCACCTGACACAGCCGATAAATTACTAAGGAGCAGCTGACACAGGTTTAGAACAATTAAGATTACACAGGGGTGCATGAAAAGGCCTGTGACCATGGTTAATAAGAGTTAACCAAAGATTAACCCCAAAATATACAAACAAATATAGAAAACCACAGCACTCGCCACCCCAGAAGCGGGGTGCAATGTCTGCACTCACCACTCATAGGGTGGGGTGCATGCAGCCCATGGCCACCTACCCAAATACATACAAAATAGAGAATTCAGCACTCACCATAGCAAGCTCACTTGTCCTCACAGCATCAATAAATAAATTATGGGGGTTTATTTGGTGGATTGGCCAATGCACGGAAGCCTGCATACCGATTTTCAAGGTACCCCACCTTCATGCAGGTCCTACACTATCACAAAGCCTAAAGAATTAAAACCTGGCAACTGTATCACATATAATATAACTGCAAATATGCCCACTAGGTTTAATGTATGCCTGCCACATATCTAGTGGCTTTTAAAGGCATACTAGTCACCTGACACAGCCGATAAATTACTAAGGAGCAGCTGACACAGGTTTAGAACAATTAAGATTACACAGGGGTGCATGAAAAGGCCTGTGACCATGGTTAATAAGAGTTAACCAAAGATTAACCCCAAAATATACAAACAAATATAGAAAACCACAGCACTCGCCACCCCAGAAGCGGGGTGCAATGTCTGCACTCACCACTCATAGGGTGGGGTGCATGCAGCCCATGGCCACCTACCCAAATACATACAAAATAGAGAATTCAGCACTCACCATAGCAAGCTCACTTGTCCTCACAGCATCAATAAATAAATTATGGGGTTTTATTTGGTGGATTGGCCAATGCACGGAAGCCTGCATACCGATTTTCAAGGTACCCCACCTTCATGCAGGTCCTACACTATCACAAAGCCTAAAGAATTAAAACCTGGCAACTGTATCACATATAATATAACTGCAAATATGCCCACTAGGTTTAATGTATGCCTGCCACATATCTAGTGGCTTTTAAAGGCATACTAGTCACCTGACACAGCCGATAAATTACTAAGGAGCAGCTGACACAGGTTTAGAACAATTAAGATTACACAGGGGTGCATGAAAAGGCCTGTGACCATGGTTAATAAGAGTTAACCAAAGATTAACCCCAAAATATACAAACAAATATAGAAAACCACAGCACTCGCCACCCCAGAAGCGGGGTGCAATGTCTGCACTCACCACTCATAGGGTGGGGTGCATGCAGCCCATGGCCACCTACCCAAATACATACAAAATAGAGAATTCAGCACTCACCATAGCAAGCTCACTTGTCCTCACAGCATCAATAAATAAATTATGGGGGTTTATTTGGTGGATTGGCCAATGCACGGAAGCCTGCATACCGATTTTCAAGGTACCCCACCTTCATGCAGGTCCTACACTATCACAAAGCCTAAAGAATTAAAACCTGGCAACTGTATCACATATAATATAACTGCAAATATGCCCACTAGGTTTAATGTATGCCTGCCACATATCTAGTGGCTTTTAAAGGCATACTAGTCACCTGACACAGCCGATAAATTACTAAGGAGCAGCTGACACAGGTTTAGAACAATTAAGATTACACAGGGGTGCATGAAAAGGCCTGTGACCATGGTTAATAAGAGTTAACCAAAGATTAACCCCAAAATATACAAACAAATATAGAAAACCACAGCACTCGCCACCCCAGAAGCGGGGTGCAATGTCTGCACTCACCACTCATAGGGTGGGGTGCATGCAGCCCATGGCCACCTACCCAAATACATACAAAATAGAGAATTCAGCACTCACCATAGCAAGCTCACTTGTCCTCACAGCATCAATAAATAAATTATGGGGGTTTATTTGGTGGATTGGCCAATGCACGGAAGCCTGCATACCGATTTTCAAGGTACCCCACCTTCATGCAGGTCCTACACTATCACAAAGCCTAAAGAATTAAAACCTGGCAACTGTATCACATATAATATAACTGCAAATATGCCCACTAGGTTTAATGTATGCCTGCCACATATCTAGTGGCTTTTAAAGGCATACTAGTCACCTGACACAGCCGATAAATTACTAAGGAGCAGCTGACACAGGTTTAGAACAATTAAGATTACACAGGGGTGCATGAAAAGGCCTGTGACCATGGTTAATAAGAGTTAACCAAAGATTAACCCCAAAATATACAAACAAATATAGAAAACCACAGCACTCGCCACCCCAGAAGCGGGGTGCAATGTCTGCACTCACCACTCATAGGGTGGGGTGCATGCAGCCCATGGCCACCTACCCAAATACATACAAAATAGAGAATTCAGCACTCACCATAGCAAGCTCACTTGTCCTCACAGCATCAATAAATAAATTATGGGGGTTTATTTGGTGGATTGGCCAATGCACGGAAGCCTGCATACCGATTTTCAAGGTACCCCACCTTCATGCAGGTCCTACACTATCACAAAGCCTAAAGAATTAAAACCTGGCAACTGTATCACATATAATATAACTGCAAATATGCCCACTAGGTTTAATGTATGCCTGCCACATATCTAGTGGCTTTTAAAGGCATACTAGTCACCTGACACAGCCGATAAATTACTAAGGAGCAGCTGACACAGGTTTAGAACAATTAAGATTACACAGGGGTGCATGAAAAGGCCTGTGACCATGGTTAATAAGAGTTAACCAAAGATTAACCCCAAAATATACAAACAAATATAGAAAACCACAGCACTCGCCACCCCAGAAGCGGGGTGCAATGTCTGCACTCACCACTCATAGGGTGGGGTGCATGCAGCCCATGGCCACCTACCCAAATACATACAAAATAGAGAATTCAGCACTCACCATAGCAAGCTCACTTGTCCTCACAGCATCAATAAATAAATTATGGGGTTTTATTTGGTGGATTGGCCAATGCACGGAAGCCTGCATACCGATTTTCAAGGTACCCCACCTTCATGCAGGTCCTACACTATCACAAAGCCTAAAGAATTAAAACCTGGCAACTGTATCACATATAATATAACTGCAAATATGCCCACTAGGTTTAATGTATGCCTGCCACATATCTAGTGGCTTTTAAAGGCATACTAGTCACCTGACACAGCCGATAAATTACTAAGGAGCAGCTGACACAGGTTTAGAACAATTAAGATTACACAGGGGTGCATGAAAAGGCCTGTGACCATGGTTAATAAGAGTTAACCAAAGATTAACCCCAAAATATACAAACAAATATAGAAAACCACAGCACTCGCCACCCCAGAAGCGGGGTGCAATGTCTGCACTCACCACTCATAGGGTGGGGTGCATGCAGCCCATGGCCACCTACCCAAATACATACAAAATAGAGAATTCAGCACTCACCATAGCAAGCTCACTTGTCCTCACAGCATCAATAAATAAATTATGGGGGTTTATTTGGTGGATTGGCCAATGCACGGAAGCCTGCATACCGATTTTCAAGGTACCCCACCTTCATGCAGGTCCTACACTATCACAAAGCCTAAAGAATTAAAACCTGGCAACTGTATCACATATAATATAACTGCAAATATGCCCACTAGGTTTAATGTATGCCTGCCACATATCTAGTGGCTTTTAAAGGCATACTAGTCACCTGACACAGCCGATAAATTACTAAGGAGCAGCTGACACAGGTTTAGAACAATTAAGATTACACAGGGGTGCATGAAAAGGCCTGTGACCATGGTTAATAAGAGTTAACCAAAGATTAACCCCAAAATATACAAACAAATATAGAAAACCACAGCACTCGCCACCCCAGAAGCGGGGTGCAATGTCTGCACTCACCACTCATAGGGTGGGGTGCATGCAGCCCATGGCCACCTACCCAAATACATACAAAATAGAGAATTCAGCACTCACCATAGCAAGCTCACTTGTCCTCACAGCATCAATAAATAAATTATGGGGGTTTATTTGGTGGATTGGCCAATGCACGGAAGCCTGCATACCGATTTTCAAGGTACCCCACCTTCATGCAGGTCCTACACTATCACAAAGCCTAAAGAATTAAAACCTGGCAACTGTATCACATATAATATAACTGCAAATATGCCCACTAGGTTTAATGTATGCCTGCCACATATCTAGTGGCTTTTAAAGGCATACTAGTCACCTGACACAGCCGATAAATTACTAAGGAGCAGCTGACACAGGTTTAGAACAATTAAGATTACACAGGGGTGCATGAAAAGGCCTGTGACCATGGTTAATAAGAGTTAACCAAAGATTAACCCCAAAATATACAAACAAATATAGAAAACCACAGCACTCGCCACCCCAGAAGCGGGGTGCAATGTCTGCACTCACCACTCATAGGGTGGGGTGCATGCAGCCCATGGCCACCTACCCAAATACATACAAAATAGAGAATTCAGCACTCACCATAGCAAGCTCACTTGTCCTCACAGCATCAATAAATAAATTATGGGGGTTTATTTGGTGGATTGGCCAATGCACGGAAGCCTGCATACCGATTTTCAAGGTACCCCACCTTCATGCAGGTCCTACACTATCACAAAGCCTAAAGAATTAAAACCTGGCAACTGTATCACATATAATATAACTGCAAATATGCCCACTAGGTTTAATGTATGCCTGCCACATATCTAGTGGCTTTTAAAGGCATACTAGTCACCTGACACAGCCGATAAATTACTAAGGAGCAGCTGACACAGGTTTAGAACAATTAAGATTACACAGGGGTGCATGAAAAGGCCTGTGACCATGGTTAATAAGAGTTAACCAAAGATTAACCCCAAAATATACAAACAAATATAGAAAACCACAGCACTCGCCACCCCAGAAGCGGGGTGCAATGTCTGCACTCACCACTCATAGGGTGGGGTGCATGCAGCCCATGGCCACCTACCCAAATACATACAAAATAGAGAATTCAGCACTCACCATAGCAAGCTCACTTGTCCTCACAGCATCAATAAATAAATTATGGGGGTTTATTTGGTGGATTGGCCAATGCACGGAAGCCTGCATACCGATTTTCAAGGTACCCCACCTTCATGCAGGTCCTACACTATCACAAAGCCTAAAGAATTAAAACCTGGCAACTGTATCACATATAATATAACTGCAAATATGCCCACTAGGTTTAATGTATGCCTGCCACATATCTAGTGGCTTTTAAAGGCATACTAGTCACCTGACACAGCCGATAAATTACTAAGGAGCAGCTGACACAGGTTTAGAACAATTAAGATTACACAGGGGTGCATGAAAAGGCCTGTGACCATGGTTAATAAGAGTTAACCAAAGATTAACCCCAAAATATACAAACAAATATAGAAAACCACAGCACTCGCCACCCCAGAAGCGGGGTGCAATGTCTGCACTCACCACTCATAGGGTGGGGTGCATGCAGCCCATGGCCACCTACCCAAATACATACAAAATAGAGAATTCAGCACTCACCATAGCAAGCTCACTTGTCCTCACAGCATCAATAAATAAATTATGGGGGTTTATTTGGTGGATTGGCCAATGCACGGAAGCCTGCATACCGATTTTCAAGGTACCCCACCTTCATGCAGGTCCTACACTATCACAAAGCCTAAAGAATTAAAACCTGGCAACTGTATCACATATAATATAACTGC
The DNA here is from genome assembly GCF_028390025.1 of Pseudophryne corroboree. NCBI lineage: Eukaryota > Metazoa > Chordata > Amphibia > Anura > Myobatrachidae > Pseudophryne > Pseudophryne corroboree. The sequence continues at coordinate 111,919,256 of NC_086444.1, read as the reverse complement.
AAATATGCCCACTAGGTTTAATGTATGCCTGCCACATATCTAGTGGCTTTTAAAGGCATACTAGTCACCTGACACAGCCGATAAATTACTAAGGAGCAGCTGACACAGGTTTAGAACAATTAAGATTACACAGGGGTGCATGAAAAGGCCTGTGACCATGGTTAATAAGAGTTAACCAAAGATTAACCCCAAAATATACAAACAAATATAGAAAACCACAGCACTCGCCACCCCAGAAGCGGGGTGCAATGTCTGCACTCACCACTCATAGGGTGGGGTGCATGCAGCCCATGGCCACCTACCCAAATACATACAAAATAGAGAATTCAGCACTCACCATAGCAAGCTCACTTGTCCTCACAGCATCAATAAATAAATTATGGGGGTTTATTTGGTGGATTGGCCAATGCACGGAAGCCTGCATACCGATTTTCAAGGTACCCCACCTTCATGCAGGTCCTACACTATCACAAAGCCTAAAGAATTAAAACCTGGCAACTGTATCACATATAATATAACTGCAAATATGCCCACTAGGTTTAATGTATGCCTGCCACATATCTAGTGGCTTTTAAAGGCATACTAGTCACCTGACACAGCCGATAAATTACTAAGGAGCAGCTGACACAGGTTTAGAACAATTAAGATTACACAGGGGTGCATGAAAAGGCCTGTGACCATGGTTAATAAGAGTTAACCAAAGATTAACCCCAAAATATACAAACAAATATAGAAAACCACAGCACTCGCCACCCCAGAAGCGGGGTGCAATGTCTGCACTCACCACTCATAGGGTGGGGTGCATGCAGCCCATGGCCACCTACCCAAATACATACAAAATAGAGAATTCAGCACTCACCATAGCAAGCTCACTTGTCCTCACAGCATCAATAAATAAATTATGGGGGTTTATTTGGTGGATTGGCCAATGCACGGAAGCCTGCATACCGATTTTCAAGGTACCCCACCTTCATGCAGGTCCTACACTATCACAAAGCCTAAAGAATTAAAACCTGGCAACTGTATCACATATAATATAACTGCAAATATGCCCACTAGGTTTAATGTATGCCTGCCACATATCTAGTGGCTTTTAAAGGCATACTAGTCACCTGACACAGCCGATAAATTACTAAGGAGCAGCTGACACAGGTTTAGAACAATTAAGATTACACAGGGGTGCATGAAAAGGCCTGTGACCATGGTTAATAAGAGTTAACCAAAGATTAACCCCAAAATATACAAACAAATATAGAAAACCACAGCACTCGCCACCCCAGAAGCGGGGTGCAATGTCTGCACTCACCACTCATAGGGTGGGGTGCATGCAGCCCATGGCCACCTACCCAAATACATACAAAATAGAGAATTCAGCACTCACCATAGCAAGCTCACTTGTCCTCACAGCATCAATAAATAAATTATGGGGGTTTATTTGGTGGATTGGCCAATGCACGGAAGCCTGCATACCGATTTTCAAGGTACCCCACCTTCATGCAGGTCCTACACTATCACAAAGCCTAAAGAATTAAAACCTGGCAACTGTATCACATATAATATAACTGCAAATATGCCCACTAGGTTTAATGTATGCCTGCCACATATCTAATGGCTTTTAAAGGCATACTAGTCACCTGACACAGCCGATAAATTACTAAGGAGCAGCTGACACAGGTTTAGAACAATTAAGATTACACAGGGGTGCATGAAAAGGCCTGTGACCATGGTTAATAAGAGTTAACCAAAGATTAACCCCAAAATATACAAACAAATATAGAAAACCACAGCACTCGCCACCCCAGAAGCGGGGTGCAATGTCTGCACTCACCACTCATAGGGTGGGGTGCATGCAGCCCATGGCCACCTACCCAAATACATACAAAATAGAGAATTCAGCACTCACCATAGCAAGCTCACTTGTCCTCACAGCATCAATAAATAAATTATGGGGGTTTATTTGGTGGATTGGCCAATGCACGGAAGCCTGCATACCGATTTTCAAGGTACCCCACCTTCATGCAGGTCCTACACTATCACAAAGCCTAAAGAATTAAAACCTGGCAACTGTATCACATATAATATAACTGCAAATATGCCCACTAGGTTTAATGTATGCCTGCCACATATCTAGTGGCTTTTAAAGGCATACTAGTCACCTGACACAGCCGATAAATTACTAAGGAGCAGCTGACACAGGTTTAGAACAATTAAGATTACACAGGGGTGCATGAAAAGGCCTGTGACCATGGTTAATAAGAGTTAACCAAAGATTAACCCCAAAATATACAAACAAATATAGAAAACCACAGCACTCGCCACCCCAGAAGCGGGGTGCAATGTCTGCACTCACCACTCATAGGGAGCTTGCTATGGTGAGTGCTGAATTCTCTATTTTGTATGTATTTGGGTAGGTGGCCATGGGCTGCATGCACCCCACCCTATGAGTGGTGAGTGCAGACATTGCACCCCGCTTCTGGGGTGGCGAGTGCTGTGGTTTTCTATATTTGTTTGTATATATATATATATATATATATATATATATATCAGAAAAAATACAGTAACCAAATTGCGCTATAAATATCTGCTTTAGACACAATAGTCCTCAAGGAGAATCACCTGCTAACCTCCAAAACAAGTCCTCCTGCCAGTTGAGAACCAGTGGTTGAAAATGTTGATAGTTGTTTCGAGAGCGCTCAAGTATGCATTAGAATCTCTTTGCAATTCTTTCTAAGGTATCATACAAATTTGAAAATGGCCACGGATAGTGGGATGATCCTGAAAAAGACCCTCTCACCAGATTCACCCAGACAGCAATATCACTCGTTAGTCCGTTTTCTTCATAAAAGTTAATAAAAATTTATTTAAAAAAAGTATACGACTCTTACATTGATCTTAACAATCGTGGGATATGATCTTATATGGACTTGCTGTCCACCCCAGCCGGGGAGGAGCTCAAATGACAGCCTGTCCACCCACTATGTTTAATCATCCAACGCGTTTCGTCTAAACATAACTTCCTCAGGGGTGTTTTTCTATGTAAGAGCGATGTCCTAACCTTGGAATTGTAATAATTGGGAAGATATCCCTAAAACACACAGCTAATCCTAATATTAATATCCTATATTTGGTAGAATAACCGATACAGGGTACTGCAAACTTCTTATAACCAACGTACAGGAAAAATTCAGAGTCTTTATAGACAGCTCTTATTTTTTAATAGCTGCAATCTGGAGCTGCAATCTGGAGCTGCTGTCCTCAATGCTGTCCTCATTCAGTGTGAGGACAGCATTGAGGACAGCAGCTCCAGATTGCAGCTATTAAAAAATAAGAGCTGTCTATAAAGACTCTGAATTTTTCCTGTACGTTGGTTATAAGAAGTTTGCAGTACCCTGTATCGGTTATTCTACCAAATATAGGATATTAATATTAGGATTAGCTGTGTGTTTTAGGGATATCTTCCCAATTATTACAATTCTACAGTTAGGACATCGCTCTTACATAGAAAAACACCCCTGAGGAAGTCTATGTTTAGACGAAACGCATTGGATGATTAAACACAGTGGGTGGACAGGCTGTCATTTGAGCTCCTCCCCGGCTGGGGTGGACAGCAAGTCCATATAAGATCATATCCCACGATTGTTAAGATCAATGCAAGAGTCATATACGTTTTTTAAAAATAATAAGATTTTAAACCTACCGGTAAATCTATTTCTCCTAGTCCGTAGAGGATGCTGGGCACTCCGTAAGGACCATGGGGTATAGACGGGCTCCGCAGGAGATAGGGCACCTAAAAAGAACTTTGACTATGGGTGTGCACTGGCTCCTCCCTCTATGCCCCTCCTCCAGACCTCAGTTAGAGAACTGTGCCCAGAGGAGATGGACAATACAAGGCAGGATTTAGCAATCCAAGGGCAAGATTCATACCAGCCCACACCAATCATACCATGTAACCTGGATCATACATAACCAGTTAACCGTATGAACAACAACAGTAACGGTCCAAGACCGATTTCAACTGTAACATAACCCTTATGTAAGCAACAACTATGTACAAGTCTTGCAGAGTTTCCGCACTGGGACGGGCGCCCAGCATCCTCTACGGACTTGGAGAAATAGATTTACCGGTAGGTTTAAAATCTTATTTTCCCTTACGTCCTAGAGGATGCTGGGTACTCCGTAAGGAACATGGGGTTTATACCAAAGCATCCAATCGGGCGGGAGAGTGCGTATGACTCTGCAGCACCGACTGAGCAAACGCTAGGTCCTCATCAGCCAGGGTATCAAACTTGTAGAATTTAGCAGAAGTGTTTGACCCCGACCAAGTCGCCGCTCGGCAAAGTTGTAATGCCGAGACGCCTCGGGTAGCCGCCCAAGAAGAGCCCACCTTCCTAGTGGAATGGGTCGTAGCCGAATTCGGTACCGGCAATCCAGCCGTAGAATGAGCCTGCTGAATCGTATTACAAATCCAGCGAGCAATAGTCTGCTTCGAAGCAGGTGCGCCAATCTTATTGGCCGTATACAGGACAAACAGAGCCTCTGTTTTCCTAATTCTAGCCGTCCTGGCTACATAAATCTTTAAGGCCCTGACTACGTCCAGGGATCTGGAATCCTCCAGGTCACTTGTAGCCACAGGCACCACAATAGGTTGATTCACATGGAATGAAGAAACCACCTTAGGCAAAAGTTGCGGACGTGTCCTCAATTCAGCTCGATCCACATGAAAAATCAAGTAGGGGCTTTTGTGTGAAAAAGCCGCCAATTCTGATACTCGCCTTGCCGATGCCAAGGCCAACAACATGACCACCTTCCAAGTAAGAAATTTCAACTCAACCTTGTTAAGCGGTTCAAACCAGTGTGATTTTAGGAACTGCAACACCACGTTGAGGTCCCACGGTGCCACTGGCACAAAAGGAGGCTGGATGTGTAGCACTCCCTTTACAAACGTCTGGACTTCTGGAAGAGAAGCCAATTCCTTCTGAAAGAAAATCGAGAGGGCCGAAATCTGAACCTTAACAGAGCTTCATTTCAGGCCCATATCCACTCCTGTCTGTAGTAAGTGGAGAAAACGACCCAGATGAAAATCTTCCGTAGGTGCATTCTTGGTCTCACACCAAGACACATACTTTCGCCAGATACGGTGATAATGCTTAACCGTCACCTCCTTCCTAGCCTTTATTAAAGTAGGGATGACCTCTTCCGGAATCCGCTTTTTCGCTAGGATTCGGCGTTCAACCACCATGCCGTCAAACGTAACCGCGGTAAGTCCTGAAATACACAGGGCCCCTGTTGCAACAGGTCTTCCCTCAGAGGAAGAGGCCAGGGATCTCCTGTGAGCATCTCTTGTAGATCTGAGTACCAGGCCCTTCGAGGCCAGTCTGGGACAACGAGTATCGTCTGTACTCTTCTTTGCCTTATGATCCTCAACACTTTTGAGGTGTTATCAGAGCGTCTACTGCCACTGCCTGAGGGTCCCGAGACCTGGCACAATACCTCCGAAGCTTTTTGTTGAGGTGTGACGCCATCATGTCTATTTGAGGAGTTCCCCAAAGACGTGTTATGTCTGCAAAGACTTCTTGATGAAGTCCCCACTCTCCTGGATGGAGATCGTGTCTGCTGAGGTAATCTGCTTCCCAGTTGTCCACTCCCGGAATGAAGACAGCCGACAGAGCGCTTACATGATTTTCCGCCCAGCGAAGAATCCTGGTGGCTTCCGCCATCGCGACTCTGCTTCTTGTCCCGCCTTGGCGGTTCACATGAGCCACTGCTGTGACATTGTCTGATTGAATCAGAACCGGTAGGTTTCGAAGAAAACTCTACGCTTGTCAAAGGCCGTTGTAAATGGCCCTGAGTTCCAACACATTGATGTGTAGACAGGACTCCTGGTCTGACCAAAGTCCCTGAAAGTTTTTTACCTGTGTGACCGCTCCCCATCCTCGGAGGCTCGCGTCCATGGTAACCAGGATCCAGTCCTGAATTCCGAACCGGCGACCCTCCAGCAGGTGAGCACTTTGCAACCACCACAGGAGAGACACTCTGGCCCCTGGGGACAGAGTTATTTTCCGATGTAAGTGCAGATGGGATCCGTGCCACTTGTCCAGAAGGTCCCATTGAAAAGTCCTTGCATGGAACCTTCCGAAGGGGTTGGCCTCGTAGGCTGCCACCATTTTTCCCAGAACTCGAGTGCATTGGTGAACTGACACCCTTTTCGGTTTTAGCAGGTCTCTGACCATGTTCTGGATGTCTTGGGCTTTCTCTATTGGGAGGAAGACCTTCATTTGTTCCGTATCCAGTATCATACCTAGGAACGTTAGTCGAGTTGTCGGAATCAACTGTGACTTCGGTAGATTTAGAATCCAACCATGTTGCTGGAGCACTCTCAGAGAGAGTGCCACACTGCTCAGCAATTTCTCCCTTGATCTCGCTTTTATCAGGAGATCGTCCAAGTATGGGATAATTGTGACTCCATGCTTGCGTAGGACCACCATCATTTCCGCCATTATCTTGGTGAAAATCCTCGGGGCCGTGGAAAGTCCAAACGGCAACGTCTGAAATTGGTAATGACAATCCTGTACAGCGAATCTCAGGTATTCCTGATGGGGGGCATATATGGGGACATGAAGGTACGCATCCTTTATGTCCAGAGACACCATAAACTCCCCCTCCTCCATGTTGGCTATTATCGCTCTGAGTGATTCCATTTTGAATTTGAATCTTTTATGTACAGGTTTAGGAATTTCAGATTCAAAATAGGTCTGACCGAACCGTCCGGTTTCGGGACCACAAATTAGATTTGAGTAGTAACCTCTTCCCTGCTGGTGCAGGGGAACCTTGATTATCACTTGCTGTATACACAGCGTTTGAATTGCAGCTAACACTACATCCCTTTCCGATGTGGAAGCTGGTAGGGCCGATTTGAAAAATCGGCGCGGGGGCACCTCCTCGAATTCCAGTTTGTACCCCAGGGAAACTATTTCCAACACCCAGGGATTCAGGTCTGATCTGACCCAGGCCTGACAAAGTCGAAGACGTGCCCCCACCGGTGCGGACTCCCTCAGGGGAGCCCCAGCGTCATGCTGTGAGTTTTGGAGCAGCTGGGGAGGACTTTTGGTCCTGGGCACCTGCCGAAGCAGGTGCTCTTTTGCCTCTGCCCTTACCTCTGGCGAGGAAAGAGGATCCCCGACCTCTTCTGGACTTGTGCGACCGAAAGGACTGCATCTGATAGGGTGTTACTTTCTTTTGCTGTTGGGGAATATATGGTAAAAAATTTGATTTACCTGCTGTAGCTGTGGAAACCAGGTCAGTCAGCCCATCCCCAAACAATACATCACCCTTATAGGGTAGTACTTCCATATGTTTTTTGGAATCCGCATCACCCGTCCATTGGCGAGTCCATAAGGATCTTCTCGCCGAGATAGACATGGCATTGGCCCTAGAAGCTAGCAGTCCAATGTCCCTTTGAGCATCCCTCATAAATAAGACTGCGTCTTTAATATGGGCTAGAGTTAAGAATATAGTATCCTTATCCATATTTTCAAATTGATCTGAAAGCTCATCTGTCCAAGCTGCAATTGCGCTACACACCCATGCCGACGCAATTGTCGGTCTTAGCACAGCACCCGTATGAGAATAAATACACTTTAAGGTAGTTTCTTGCCTGCGATCTGCAGGGTCCTTAAGGGCCGCTGTGTCAGGAGACGGTAGCGCCACTTTCTTGGACAAGCGCGTCAGGGCCTTGTCCACAGTGGGGGGTGATTCCCAAATCTCCCTGTCCTGCTTAGGGAATGGGTATGCCATATAAATTCTTTTGGGGATCTGCGGTCTCTTTTCCGGAGTCTCCCAAGCTTTTTCAAAGAAATCATTTAATTCATGAGATGTGGGAAAATTAATAATCTGTTTCTTTTCCTTAAACATGTGTACCCTTGTGTCCGGGACCGAGGGTTCATCCTCAATATGCAACACATCCCTTATTGCCACAATCACAATGGTTTTAGTCACCCTAGAGTGCAATTTTACTTCGTCATAGTCGACACTGGAATCAGAATCCGTGTCGGTAGTAGTGTCCTGTGTTAAGGGACGCTTTTGAGACCCCGACGGGCCCTGTGAGTCGGTCCAATCCGAGGATTGACCCCCTGATGTCCCCCCTATCAAGCCTTTTATGTAAAGATGCCACACTTGCATTCAACATATGCCACATGTCCATCCATTCCGGAGTCGGAACAACCGACGGGGACACACCACTCATTTGCTCCACCTCCTCTTTGGAGAAGCCTTCCGCTTCAGACATGTTGACACCATGTACCGACACCCCACACACACAGGGATTAACCTACAAGGGGACAAAACCCCAACCAGGCCCTTAGGAGAGACAGAGAGTGTATGCCAGCACACACCCAGCGCTTAATAACACTGTGGAAAAATATGACCAGATAGCGCTTTTTTATATAACAATATTCCAATTCCCACTCACTGCGTCGCCAATGTGCCCCCCTCCTCTTTTTTCCAGCCTGTGAAGTTCAGCAGGGGAGAGACTAGGGAGCCAGCGTTCAGCATGCAGCTTCTGTGGAGAAAATGGCGCTGGTTAGTGCTGAGGATCAAGCCCCGCCCCGCCCACCCGACGGCGGGCTTCGGTCCCAGTGCTTTTTTTTATTAAAATGGCGGGGGATTCTTGGATTTACTGCCTCCGCAGCCTAATCCATCTTAACATGCCCAGAAGTGAGGAATATTGCTGCCCAGGGCCCCCCCCCAGCGCCCTGCACCCTTCAGTGCTGCTCTGTGTGTGTATAGTGTGAGCAGTCAGGCGGCAGAAGACATCAAATCTTCATGAGGTAAGGCGCGCAGCGGTAAGCTGCGCGCCTTACCTCATGAAGATCTGATGTCTTCTGCCGCCTGATGTCTTCTGCCTTCTCATACTCACCCGGCTTCTATCTTCGGCATCTGTGAGGAGGACGGCGGCGCGGCTCCGGGACGAACCCCAGGTGAGACCTGTGTTCCGACACCCTCTGGAGCTAATGGTGTCCAGTAGCCTAGAAACAGAGCCCAACCGTAAAGCCAGCCCTGCTTCTCTCTCCTCAGTCCCACGATGCAGGGAGCCTGTTGCCAACAGGACTCCCTGAAAATAAAAAACCTAACAAAATTCTTTTAAAACAGAAAACTCTGGAGAGCTCTCTGCAGTGTACCCTTTCTCCTCTGGGCACAGAATCTAACTGAGGTCTGGAGGAGGGGCATAGAGGGAGGAGCCAGTGCACACCCATAGTCAAAGTTCTTTTTAGGTGCCCTATCTCCTGCGGAGCCCGTCTATACCACATGGTCCTTACGGAGTGCCCAGCATCCTCTAGGACGTAAGAGAAACATTTTAATTAACTTTTATGAAGAAAACGGACTAACGAGTGATATTGCTGTCTGGGTGAATCTGGTGAGAGGGTCTTTTTCAGGATCATCCCACTATCCGTGGCCATTTTCTAATTTGTATGATACCTAAGAAAGAACTGCAAAGAGATTCTAATGCATACTTGAGCACTCTCCAAACAACTATCAACATATATATATATATATATATTTATTTATTTATTTTACAGTTGCTTATATAGCGTTGCAAATTCTGCTGTATTGAGTGCCATTGGATAGAAAACCATTGTACAGGACTGGGTAGGGAGTACGCCTCCTCAAGTTCCCTTATTATTATTTTTTTACAATTTTTTTTTTCCATATGGATTGTGGACTGTAACTAATAAACACAGACAGGTGTTGGGAACTTTATACAGCTATTTTACCATTAGTTACTGGGGAACTGTATCAAGCCCTGTGAGGGGGTAAAGTGGAGAAGATGCCCAAAACACCCAATTAACTTCTGTCATTTCAAATACTATACTGTGCTAAATACAATAAATGACAGGTAGGTGATGATTGGTTGCTTTTGGCAACTACTCCACTTTCTCTCTCTCTCCAAGGTTTGATACATCTTTCCAAATTCATAAAAGTTTACAACATACTATACCATACGGTAACAATTAAGAAATGTAGCAGAGGAACCCCCTATTCATTTGCAGATGAGAAGTTTAATTTGTAGATACTCCATATACCTTGGGCTAACATTTTTAATTTTTGAATATACAGTATGTAATTTTCCTTGACCGACTTTCTGGACTTCAAGTAATTCTTTCTGCTTTTTTTCATATTGCATTTAGAGCAGGCACGGTTCTCTGTGATCAGATAATGTACGTTTGATTCAAGGAAGAGGATTTGTTTCGTTTGATTTCAATAAATAAGTCTTGTTGTTAAATATAATTTGATCTGCTAGACCTATTTTTTAGTTGCTTTTATTCTAGTTACACCACAGGTGGGTGTGGAAATTTGCCACTACTAAATTAGCTGCATAAAAGCGTTGCACCTCTCTAACACCTTTATAACATTATCAGGAGATGGAGATGTTAAAGAGGGTCAATCCAAGGAAGGCACCCGGTCCTGACGGAGTATCCCCATCTGCCCTGAGGGCATGTACCGGTCAGCTAGCCCCCATATTCTCCAAAATATTTAATGAATCACTAAAAATACGCAAAGTTCCCCCCTGCTTCAAAATCTCCACAATCGTTCCGATCCCCAAGAAACCTAATATCACAAACCTGAATGACTACAGACCGATTGCACTGACGTCTGTGGTCATGAAAGTCATGTTCGAGTGCCTGGTTCTGAACCACCTCAAAGCTGCGACCAGCCCCCATCTAGACCCCCTTCAGTTTGCCTACCAAGCGAATCGGTGCATTGAGGATGCGGTGAACCTGGGCCTGCACAACATCCTGCGGCATCTGGACACGCCTGAAACCTACGCGAGGAACCTGTTTGTAGACTTCAGCTCGGCCTTCAGTACAATCAACCCCAGCATTCTCTACCACAAACTACTCCACCAAGGGGTCTTGGAAGCAATCTGTTCCTGGATCGTGCACTTTCTGACCGACAGATCACAGGTGGTCAAAGCGGGGGGATTCATCTCCCAAGCTCGGTCCATCAGCACTGCGGCATCCCAGGGCTGTGTCCTCTCACCCCAGCTCTTCTCCCTGTACACTAATAACTGTTCCTCTGAGTCCCAGTCGGTTAAAAATCATTAAATTCGCCTACAACACCACCATCATCGGCCTCATAAAAGAAGGGGACGAATCAGACTATAGACGGGAAGTGGATCGGTTGGCTCGGTGATGCAGCTGTAACAACCTGGAGCTCAACTTACTTAAAACCATTGAGATGGTAGTAGACTTTAGGAAGAAACCAGCTGAAGCACCCCCACTAATCATAGCCGATAGTGCAGTGCCGCTAGTGGACTCCTTCAAGTTTCTAGGCACTACGATCTCTAGAGACCTCAAGTGGAGACCAAATGCAAATGCCACCATCGGAAAGGTGCAGCAGAGGCTGTTCTTTCTAAGGCAACTTAAGAAGTTTAACATCCCTCAGAATCTCCTGCTCCTCTTCTACTCCGCAACTGTAGAATCTGTCCTGTGCTCCTCGATTATCATCTGGTATAGCTCCGCCAGCGAGAGAGACAAACGCAGGCTCCAAAGAGTGGTAAGGTCTGCTGAGTTGATCATCGGAGTTGACCTCCCACCTGTCCATGACCTGTACCGGTCCAGAGCCAAAAAACAGGCGGCCAGGATAGTCAATGATCCGCCTCACCCGGGCTATGGCGAGCTCAACCTGCTTTTTATTTTTATATGCAATATTTGTAATACTTTTATGGTGGCTGCCTCCATTGAGTCTACCTGGCAGGTGCCCTTTAAAAGTAATTTGCATTCAAATTGTAAGAGTATTTAACCAAATGCAAACTGGGTAGGGAAATGACAGATGGCAGATAACATAGCGCATACCTCCCAACTCCGGAAGTCTAAAGGGCGTGATTGGGGCGTGGCTACGCCAGGGTAGGCATCACCACATTCCTGGTAAGCTGGAAGTTTTGCTTAAATAGAACAAATGCATTTTCTATGCTGCGCACCAAGGAGACCCCAGTATCCGCAACACACAGTAGTGCAACACTTCCCCAACCCCCAAAATCAGGTCTCTCCTGTCAAAAGTGGGACTGTTGGGAGGCATGATGTAGAGATTTGTAAAAATATGCTGACTTGCATGTGGTAACTATAGTACTTGCATATCAAATTGTTCAAATCCCATGAAAGTCTTAACCCTCACCCCTTTGGGATGCCGTCAGTCGGGCTTCCAGAGCAGGGATTCCGAGTGATGTCTGGATTCCGTCGTCGGGGTGGCAGCTAAGGCTAAGATTCGGGGGATAGGGGGGCGGCTGCGGTTAACCCACCGCCTGTAGTGACTAACCCTAAACCCCCAAGGAGCCCTAACCCTCACCGCAATATTTACCTTCGTGATGCCGTCGATCGGGATTCCAGCACCGGGATTCTGAGTGGTATTGGGATTCCGGCATCGGTCACCTGATCAATGGCATGCAAGAGAGGTACAAATGTACATACTGCAAACATAGGTTTAGTTGTATAATGAATAAAATAAAAAATATATATTCATAAATTAATATATTATCAGGCGCTTTGACAGGGCTGGTTTTCTAAGCGGCTGTTAAGATGGGGTGATAGTCAGTCACCCTGTGTGGCAAAGCAAAAAAAGGTAAAAAAACAGCACTGACCAGGTGCTAATACTGAATACTGTGTATAAATGTAATCAATCAACAGTAAATGAAACATTAAAAAATACACATAAATATAAATATAAAATCAAAAAGAAAAGCCTCAATGCCAGTCTCTTGACCACAATGATTTTCTATGGATATCTATATCGGCCAGTGGAAATAGTAACTGATGTAAATGTTCCAATATTATTCAAGCAGTGACTTTGCAGGGATAACCGGTTGATAATTACCAGATTCCAAGTGGTGAAAAGCCGGGTATTCCACCTAGCGAGGTTGGATGTACTTCTGTCCTACGCCAGTGTCAATGGTGGTTCTCCCCTTTTATTAAACGTCCACAATGATGGATTCTGGATGGGTCAGAGCTCTACAGGCCGCTGTTGATAATCCCAAGCACTGATGTCCGCAATAGTGAATTTCAAATAGATGACAGTTTTGTGGACCGCTGCAGACAGTTACAATTGCTGGCCTAGCGATGTCCTGGTCATAGACAGGCTGCCAGTCTACATATGCCTCCGGGTCCCTCATTCGAGAACAGTATCGAGCAAGTTTGTGATTGCGTCTGGACACCATCAAGTCGAGGGAGTCCCCACCGATTCACCAGTTTCTCAAAAACCTGTGGATGGAGTGCCCACTTCCCCGGGTGCAGGTCCTGATGACTCAAGTAGTAGTGCTCCCAGTTTTCTACTTTGGGTATGAGAAGAAAGAAGAATGTGGCTTACCTTTCGCACGTATGCCCTTCTGCGAGTCCCGCCCTGCCTTTTTTAGTATGCCCCTGCCGTGGCGTTGTCCGACTGGATGTGAATTGCTGGACCCCGCAGAAGAGGAAGGGCTAATTGCAGGGCGTTGTAAACTTCCCTGAGGTCATGGATGTTTATAGTCAGGTTTGACTCATGGGGAGACCAGTGGACCTGGAAGTGACTTTCACAGCCCCCCCTCCTCACCCCCATCCACGCAGACTTGCTGCATCCTTGGGGAGGAGAACCCATTTCCACATCCCGAACAGATTTCCTTTTAACAGGTGAGCGGAGTTCCTCCACCAGAAAAAGGAGAGACAAGTTCAGGGAGACAGCCTGACCAGCTGATGCAGAAACAGATGGGATCCCACCCACTGGCAGCAGATCCAGCTGGAACGGCATGGAGTGGAATCGGCCATAATGAATGGCCTCGAAAGCGGCCACCATTTTCTTCAGCAGTCGAATGCATACAGAGGTGTCCTCTTACATCTTTGCTCTGTGCACTATACTGTAAGTCGCTTTACACATAAAGCACGAGTGCCATGTGACTTGGTAGTGCTGTTATTTTTGCAATTTTTTTCTGCGTAAATACGCCTTAGACGTAATGTAATGCAATAGGATGCACTAGCAGCTTCTGCTGATTAAAATAATATGAAGCATGCCTATATAATGCTATGCTGCAGTGTTTTCCTGAATGTGGCATTTCGAATGTCGATAAAGCTGCAATTACACACAGAATATAGGCATGCTGCATATCATTTTAATCAGCAGAGATGCATTTTCGCTGAAAAAAATGCAAAAAAAAAAAAAAAAAAAAAGACACTTGGCGCTACAGAGTCTCACCACGTCATGGTGCTACTTGAAGGGCTGTTTAGTGTGACTGCAGCAAGGATGTAAGAGGACACATCTGTAGGTGTACCGTCACCCTGTGATGTTGTAGGACCAAACATACCAGTTCCTGAATGGACTGTGCTTTATCCTGAGGAAGAAAAATGGTCTGTGGAGCGATATTTAGGATCATCCCCAGAAACTGAAACCTCCAAGGTGGCGGTAGGAGGGACTTCGGGAAGTTTATGATCTAACCATGTTGTATGAGCAGACAATGGGTTAGCACAATATCCTGTAGCAACTGGTCCCTGGACTGTGCCTTTATGAGAAGAACGGAAAGAGGAAAGTGGAAAGAGGCATCCTTGATATCTAGTGACACCATGAACTCACCTACTACCAACCCTGCAATAAAGGAATGAAGGGATTCCATCTTGACCTTGAAGACCCGCAAAAAGGATTCAGAGTCTTTAAGTTTAGGATTGGCCTGACCGAGCCATACGGCTTCAGTACCACAAACAAGCTGGAGTAAAACCCCTGCTTTGGTTGGTGACAGGGGACTGGGACTAACATCCTTGCCGTCAGGAGTTTGCTGATAGCTTCCTGTAAAACAACTTGCCTGTCTTCAGAAACTGGCAAACCTGTGGTGAAGAACTGAAAATCTATTTTGTAACCCTGGGAGATGAGATCTTACTCAGGCATCCTGACAGGTTTCCCCCCTCCCCCTAAATAGCCTTAAAGTCCTTCAGACGAGTTCCCACCATGAGGTCACCCAGGTAAGAGGAAAGCACGTCAAGCACTAGGCTTTATGACGGACTTAAGGTCCTGGTGAGCAGAGAGCGCGGCGACTTGACCGTGCCACCCTTGGTACGGCCTCTGAATCTTGCAGGCACACGAAAGGACGGTCCAGAGTCTGATCTATGAGGGGCAGGAGCTACAGAGTACAGATAAGTGGACTTCCCTCCAGTAGTTTGAGAAATCCGCTTATCACGCTCAGGTCCAAACAGAAGGTCACCTGCAAACGGGAGAGCTTCCACCACCCTCTTAGACTCTGCATCAGCCTGCCATCGTCTAAGCCAGAGAGCTATGCGTGCAGAGACAGCCAATGCAGAAATCCTGTAACCTAGGGAACCAGCATCTCTGGAGGCCTTTCCTAAATATGCTGCAGATTCTCGGATGTGCTCTTCCAGAATGACAAGCTCATCTACTGGGAGACCTGCCTGCGATCCTGCTGATAAATGGTCAGCCCAGGTCTCTACAGCCTTATTTACCCAGGAACCTACTAGCGTCAGGATGAAAAGTACTCCTGACGTTGTGCAGAAAGATTTGAGAGTGGTCTCCAATTTTCTCTCTGACAGCTTCTTCAGTGCAGTAGCACCCGGGACTGGCAGTATGGTTTTCTTAGTTAGTCTGGACACAGAGGTATCCACTGTCGGAGGAGTCTCCCATTTGACTCTGCTGTCAGAGGGGAATGGCTAAGATGCAAGGAATCTATGCGACAACTGGAATTTTTTATCATGGTGTTGCCAGCCTAACGCTAAGTGTTTGTCCAGTTCTGATGAAACTGGAAATGTTATTACCTATTTCTGTTTTTTGCTAAAGAAAGTAGGCTGAGATGGACCAGGGTCTGTGCCCATTACATTTAATTTAATACCTGGCGGACAGCTAATATAAGTGCACGGATGCCCTGTGATGCTGCCTTCGGGTTAATCCGGGGCCTGCTCCGCATCGGAGTCTTGGAGGAATATCCCCTCTTCAAGCGGGGCATGTCCTCATACTCAGAGTCAGACTGTAACATGAAAAGGCCTCTTTTTATAAACAGTGTGTGGATTGGAAGAAGTGGACCCATTGCCCTGGTCAGTCCTTCCACTGACGTAGCTAAGGTCTGTGCCCAAGCTGGTTCTGGTGCAGAAGATTGTACAGGCCACTGAGATCTGGAAACCGTCTTTTCGAGAGGCTGCCAGCTCAGCCGAGAGGTCTGACATAACGGGATGTAGTCAGGATCCCGGCAGTCAGAATACTTACCGCCAGAAGCGCCGCCACAGCTATTCCCATTCCTGGGTGTCCACGACACCCATGGAATGGGAATAGAACCTGTGGCGAGCGCAGCCGCAGGGCTTCGTTGTGCATGCCGGCATTATGACGGACAGGATCCCAGCGTCTGTATTCTGACCGCCGGGATCCCATACCCAACACGACATAACTCCAGCCAGCTGGGACACCCAGACTGGTTGGTACTGCAATGGAAGTGCTGATTCTGCAACAGGCACAGCCTCACATGCATCACAGAACAGGGAAACGTGTGAATTTGGTATTAATTTTTTTCATGTAAACAGCTTCTGGGAAGCTTTAGATGAAGTTCCCTTGCCTGCCATAATGAACCCCACTGTATACAGTAAGAGGAACAGACACACACAAGATAGTAAAAAGGGACTGATGTGGGAGAGAAGCAATAGGGAAAGGAGGAGAAGTCACACCAGGAAACAGTCAGGATCCCGGCTGTTGGTATCCCGGCAATCAGAATACCCGGCTGTCTGCATCCTGGCGCCGGGATGCAGACAGACGGAATCCCGAACGAGAAGAAACCGCGGCGCAAGGCAGGTAAGCCGCGGGAGGGGGGAGGTAAGGTTTATGCTGGGGGGGGGGGGGCGGATAGTTAGGCTGCGAGGGGGGGTAAGGGTTAGGCACCCCCCTCGGAGGGTTAGGGTTAGGCTGCGAGGGGGGAGGGTTAAGTTTAGGCATTTACGGGGGTGGTGGTTAGGGTTAGGCATCAAGGGGGGAGGTTAGGCTGTGGGAAGTGCAGGATAGGGGGTTGGGGAGAGGGGAGAACCCCCCTTACTCACCTCTGTCAGCTTTGTTATAATCGGGATACCAGAGTCGGAATTTTGAGTGCCGGGATCCTATAAGTTGGTAACTCAAACTGTTCCCGTCACACCTGCCCTATATAGCGCTATATACATACACAGAGTTACAGCGCTGGCACAGCAATATATAACTCAGAGATCAGAGTACAATTGCCCTCCCACCACCTCTAGCCCCCACAGCAAACTCATGAGTCCCTGTTAAAGGCTGAATATAGAGTGTCAGTACTGTCTGAACAGCCCAGCCCAGTAGCAGCAGCAGTGTGGAGCTTTCTCCCATGTGGATTCTTTCTGTAGAGAAAGCTCAGGGAAGAGGAGAGAGCAGAGCAGAGCAGGACAGAGTTAGCAACCCCCCACTATGGCACTACTTTTAAGCTGCAAAATGGTCTTTTAAATACTGCAGCATGTACAGTGGACCGCAGTACTGGCAAATCTATATTTAAACCACCCGAATAAGGAGCTGGGGAATACTCACAGAACCTGCCATGCTGGATGGCGGCGGTTGTGGCTGAGGGGCCCATGACACAAGCCGCACGCAGCTGCATTGGGTGCACACCAGTGATGGTGGTCCCTGCAGCCAAGGACCCTGGCACCAGCCTCAAGAAGTTGTGATAGGGTACCCCTGGCAGCTCCATCGTTGCAAAAAGGCAGGGTCAGAGGCAGCCTGTCTGTCCTCATGCTTGTGTGAAGCAAAATCTTCAATCTCAAAGTAAAACCCAATATGAAATCTAGAGAAGCCCAGAAAGTGATCCGGCTCCCTCGGGCACATTTCCAAAACTTAAGGGGAGGCATAGAGGGGGAGGAGCCAGTCACATCTATACCCCACTGTCATAAGGCTCCAGTGTCCCTTAGTGGATGAAGGAGAAATTAAAATTTTCCACAAACTGCACACCACATATTGAACATAACTTTGCACATTGACAAAACCATGATGCGCTTCAGGTGGGTAAGATTTATTATGTGCAGAGAAACTCAGAGTAGGGAGGGGTGTGTGCAAACTGAAATCTAAATTTTAGTGTAAAAATATAGCTGCCCGGTATTCGTGGGCTACATGCAAAAGCAGCCAGTATTTGCCCTGCATGCAAATATATAAAAAAATTATTTGCACCCCTCGCATTGCAACATGGTTTATACAGGTGCAAAGTTACTACTTTATATTTTGCTTCTCTCTCAGCTCAGAATCAGCTCCAATGTGTTCAATGAAATCCAGCAACCTGTGCTTGTATAAGTAGTATAAGTATATTTAAAGCCTTTTATACTCTGTCCCAAGGTGGTACTGTAGACTTTGCTAAAATTAATCACTGGTTTCCTGTTAATGTGCAAATATAAAAATAAATAGCAGCTGAATTTGTCATTGTGATTAATATACGTGCTAAACGTATGAGCTAGTAACAAAATCTGTTTATGTCTTATAATATAACTTATAGGTTGGTATTTACACATGCACATGCATTAGAATTAATGGATGTTTAGAATAGACTTCTCTTATAATAATGACATCACCAAGGCTCATGGGCCTTCTCTCTTAACCCCTTCAACGCCAAGAAAAAAATTGTTGCTTTATAGTTAGAGTTTTTAGGTAGAGATTTGTGTTCTTAGTACCCTTAATGCCTGTTAAAAAAAATAGTAGGAGCATACTGATTATAGGGTGAATTGGTTCAGCAATATCTGTTTTGTTATCTCTATTTCCATAAAGTTTTTAATATGTAAAAATATTTGTATCTATTTTTTTATTATGTTTATTTATTTTTAGAATTCCCATGATAAGTCATGGCATATATGGTCACAATGACATCAAGTCCGTATCCTCCGTATGCTCTGTCGAAACGCGTTGTGTCAGCAAAGCACTTCGTCACTGTAGATTAAGTTTTAATTTGAAGGTATTCACAACCAAATTGGAGGAAGGGATTAGGAATTACAGCTGTTTAATATGTAGCCCCCTCTTTTTCAAGGGACCTAAAGTAATTAGACAATTGACTCAAAAGCTGTTTTCATGGACAGGTGTGGGCTATTCCTTCGTTATTGCTTTATCAATTGCCAGGCAAAAGGTCTGGAGTTGGTTCCAAGTGTGGCATTTGTATTTGGAAGCTGTTATTGTGAAATCCCAATATGCAGTCAAAGAAGCTCTCAATGCAAGTGAAAGAAGCCATCCTTAGGCTGCAAGAACAGGATTTTAATTACCTACCGGTAAATCCATTTCTCGTAGTCTGTAGAGGATACTGGGGTCCACATTAGTACCATGGGGTATAGATGGGTCCACTAGGAGCCATGGGCACTTTAAGAAATCAATAGTGTGGGCTGGCTCCTCCCTCTATGCCCCTCCTACCAGACTCAGTCTAGAAACTGTGCCCGAGGAGACGGACATACTTTGAGAGAAGAATTTAACTGAACAGTGGTGAGATTCGAACCAGCACACACAAAACAAGAGGAAAGCCATGCTAACCAAACTGAACAGTAACAGCAACAGCTGAACCAACAACATTACTTAACTAAGTAACAGTACCCTCTACGGACTACGAGAAAAGGCTTTACCGGTAGGTAATTAAAATCCTATTTTCTCTTATGTCCTAGAGCAGTGGTTCTCAAACTCGGTCCTCAGGACCCCACACAGTGCATGTTTTGCAGGTAACCCAGCAGGTGCACAGGTGTATTAATTACTCACTGACACATTTTAAAAGATCCACAGGTGGAGCTAATTATTTCACTTGTGATCTGTGAGGAGACCTGCAAAACATGCACCGTGTGGGGTCCTGAGGACCGAGTTTGAGAACCTGTGTCCTAGAGGATACTGGGGTCCACATTAGTATCATGGGGATGTACCAAAGCTCCCAAACCGGGTGGTGGGAAAGTGCTGAGGTTCCTGCAGAACTAATTGACCAAACTGAAGGTCCTCAGAGGCCAAAGTATCGAACTTGTAGAACTTAGCAAACGTGTTCGATCCTGACCAAGTAGCTGCTCGGCAGAGCTGTAAAGCTGAAACACCCCGGGCAGCCACCCAGGAAGAACCCACTGACCTAGTAGAGTGGGCCTGTACTTTCGGAACCGGCAATCCTGCCAATGAATAAGCCTGCTGGATAGTAAGCCTGATCCAGCGAGCAATAGACTGCTTTGAAGCAGGACACCCAATTTTCTTGGGATCATAAAGAACAAACAGCGAGTCAGATTTTCTGTGATGAGCTGTCCTCTTCACGTAGATCCTCAAAGCCCTCACAACATCCAGGGACTTTGAGGTTGCAGAGGTATCAGTAAGCACCGGAACCACAATAGGTTGGTTGATATGAAACGCAGACACCACCTTAGGAAGAAATTGCTGATGAGTTCTGAGTTCAGCTCTATCCTCATGAAAAACTAAATAGGGGCGTTTGTGAGACAACGCCCCCAGTTCGGACACGCGCCTTGCGGAAGCCAAGGCCAACAGTGTAACAGTCTTCCACGTAAGAAACTTAACGTCAACCTCCTGTAATAGGTTCAAACCAGTCCGATTGCAGAAACCGCAACACCACGTTAAGATCCCAAGGTGCCGTGGGAGGCACAAAGGGTGGTTGTATGTGCAGAACCCCCTTAAAAAAGTCTGAACCTCAGGGAGGGAAGCCAATTGTTTCTGAAAGAAAATGGACAAAGCCGAAATCTGGACTTTCAAGGAGCCCAAACGTAGGCCCACATCCACACCTGACTGTAGAAAACGTTCCAGTTGAAATTCCACTGAAGGAAATTTCCTGTTTTCCCACCACGAGACATATTTTTTCCAAATACGGTGGTAATGTTTAGACGTTACCCCTTTCCTAGCTTGGATCAGGGCTGGAATAACCTTGTTCGGAATACCTTTCCGGGTTAAAATCGGACGTTCAACTTCCATGCCGTCAAAACATAGCAGCGGTAAGTCTTGATAGATGTATGGCCCCTGTTGCAGAAGATCCTCTCGCAGAGGTAGAGGCCACGGGTCCTCCAGGCGCAACTCCAGTAGATCCACGTACCAGGCCCTACCCGGCCAATCTGGAGCAATGAGAATCACTTGAACTTTTTCCCTTTTTATTCTTTTGAGAATTCTACGGATCAGTGCAAGAGGCGGGAACACGTAAACCATCTGGTAAACCCATGGAGTCACCAGAGCGTCCACCGCCACTGCTTGTGGGTCCCTCGACCTGGAACAATAGCGCTTTAGCTTCTTGTTGAGCGAGAGGCCATCATGTCTATCTGTGGAATTCCCCACCGACTTGTCAAGGACTCGAAAACCTGCGGGTGAAGTCCTCACTCTCCTGGATGGAGGTCATATCTGCTGAGGAAGTCCACTTCCCAGTTGTCTATTCACGGAATGAAGATTGCCGACAGCGCTACCGCGTGTCTTTCTGCCCAGAGGAGAATTTTTGTTACCTCTGACATTGCAGCTCTGCTCTTCGTTCCGCCCTGTCGGTTTATGTACGTTACCGTCGTCACATTGTCCGACTGAACCTGAATGGCTTGTACTTCATTATTTTCTGTACTATATTATGCTATGTATCTGTTAAGCACCTTGAGTCCTATTGGAGAAAGAGCGCTATATAAATAAAATTATTATTATTATCTTGAAGAAGATGTGATGCCTGTAGAATGGCGTTGTATATGGCCCTTAATTACAGAATGTTGATTGGAAGAATGGCTTCCTGACTTGAACATTTTCCTTGGAACTGTTCCCCTTGGGTGACTGCTCCCCAACCTCTGAGGCTTGCGTCCGTAGTTAGCAGAATCCAATTTTGAATCCCGAACCGTCGACCCTCGGTCAGGTGAGAAGTCTGGATGCACCATAGAAGAGAAATCATTGGTTTTTGGCGACAGACGTATCCTCTGGTGCATGTGAAGATGTGGTTCGGACCATTTGTCCAACAGATCCAGCTGGAATGGCCTGGCATGAAACCTTCCGTACTGCAGAGCCTCGTAAGATGCTACCATCATCCCCAGAAGGCGAATGCACAGATGCACCAATATCCAAGTTGGTTTTAGGACATCCCGCACCATTGACTGGATTACCAATGCCTTTTCTAAGGGAAGGAACTCCTTTTGTTCCTCCGTATCCAAGATCATTCCTAGGAACGGAAGACTCAGTGTTGGTTCCAGGTGGAATTTTGGTAGGTTCAGAATCCATCCGTGATCATGGAGAATTCTGGTTGAGAGGGCAATGCTGTCCAACAACCTCTCCCTGGAAGGCGCTTTTACCAGCAGGTCATCCAGGTATGGTATGATGTTCACTCCCTGTTTGCGGAGAAGAAACATCATCTCTGCCGTCACCTTTGTGAAAACCCTCGGTGTCGTGGAGAGGCCAAATGGCAGGGCCTGAAACTCTTAGTGAAAGTTCTGAGGCGGCGGCCAAATCGGAATGTGAAGGTACGCATCCTTTATGTCAAGAGACACCAGGAATTCCCCCTCCTCCAGACCTGAGATCACCGTTCTCAGAGACTCCATCTTGAATTTGAACACCCATAAGTACGGGTTCAGTGACTTGAGGTTTAAAATGGGCCTTACCGAACCGTCCGGTTTCGGTACTACAAACAGGTTGGAATAATAACCCTTGTTTTGTAGGTGTAGTGGAATTGGAACAATAACCTGAGTCTGTAACAGTTTTTGAATCGCTGCCTGCAAAGTCAAACTTGCTTCTGGAGAAGCTGGTAAGCCGGATTTGATGAATCTGGGAGGTGGGAGTTTCTGAAATTCCAGTCTGTATCCCTGTGCGATAAGCTCTTTGACCCAGGGATCTTGTCATGATGTTGCCCATATGTGACTGAAATAACGTAACCGGGCTCCCACATGCCTGTCTTCCAGGCAGTGCGGTCCACCGTCATGCTGAAGGCTTTGAGGAAGCAGATCCGGAGGTCTGTTCCTGAGAACCTGTAGCAGCGGGTTTTCTGGGTTTACTTTTACCATCTTGGAAGGTTGTAGAAGAACCCTTGGATTTTCCTTTAAATTTTGTAGTCCGAAAGGACTGCAGAGTTGGAGCAGAGTAGGTTTTCCTAGCTGGGGTTGCTGCGGAAGGAAGGTATGTAGACCTACCCGCCGTAGCTTTGGATATCCACGTATCCAGTTCATCTCCAGAAAGAGCCTCACCTGTGAATGGTAGACTTTCCACGTCTTTCCTGGAATCCGCATCCTCAGTCCACTGGCATAGTCACAAGCCTCTGCGTGCTGACACTGCCATGGCAGTGGTGCGTGCGTTGAGCAAACAAATTTCCTTTAAGGCCTCCACCATAAAGTTAGCAGAATCCTGAATATGCTGTAGGAGTAAAATAATCTCCCCCCTGGGTAAGGAATCTAAGCCGTCAATTAGGTTACCTGACCACTTAGCAATGGCCCTAGTGATCCATGCACAAGCAACAGTGGGTCTCTGGGCCACCCCAGCCGCACTGTATAAAGATTTGAGAGTGGTCTCAATCTTGCGGTCAGCTGTGTCCTTTAAGGACGTGGCCCGGGAACCGGTAAGACTATCTTACGCGACAACCTGGACACTGATGCGTCCACAATCGGCGGGTTTTCCCATTTCTTCCTATCTTTCGCAGGAAAGAAAGAAATCAGCCTTCTAGGGATCTGAAACATTTTGTCAGGATTCACCCACATCTCTTCAAATAGGGCATTTAATTCCTTTGAAGTGGGGAAAGTAGCTGAGCATTTCTTTTTAGTGTAAAAATAAGATTCCTCTTCTACATCTTCAGTCTTGTCAGGAATATGTAGGACAGATCTGATAGCCTCAATGAGGGCCTGTATACCCTGTGACAGGACAGCATCCCCCCACTCGCATCCACTTCACCCTCCTCTGGATCCGACGTGTCAGGATCAGTATCACCCTATCAGTATCACCCTCCATGATTTGGGCCAGAGTACGCTTTTGTGGGCAAATGGCGAGTGTGTAGGGTGCAGGCATGGGAGCTGAATCTCTATTTATCATGTCATCCATAGACTGCCGTAAGAATTTTGTCTCATTCGCAGTATGAGACAGCTTAGTAGAAATGTTTGAAATCATCTCTTTAATGGAGGCCAACCATGGGGGTTCAGCCCCACCGGACTGGGAGTGAACACTATCCTGAGTACAGGGTAGTGAGTCCCCAGGGGATGAGAGACATTTCGCTGTACAAGACACACAGTCCCTGGACATGATTGTAAAGGGACACCTACACACACACACAAAGACACTAGTGAAAACTCAGTATACAGTATGTAGGCAGGGTCCTCAGAGAGACACAGAAATCAGAGCCAGCCACACAGCGCCCCTTTTAGCAAGGTAAAACCTAGCTGGGTCACACAGAAATATGCACCTTAGTAGTGGTTATAATCTTAAATTTGCTCCCCCCTTTTACTAAGACCCTCTGGTACCACTGAGGAGGACTTGGGAGTCCTTGTGGAGGAGCTGCGTGTCCCTGGGAATGCTGCATGTATGAGCTGCAGAGGGAAATGGCGCTGGAAAGCCGTGGGATCCGCTGTGAGTGAAGCCCCGCCCCCTGTAATGGCGCGCGGCTTCCCGCATTTTTTATACTGGCCATGAGGTAAAAATTGTCTAACGAAGAGTTAAAACCCCTGTTAGTATGTTGTGGCCAGTGTGGTAATCAGCGAAGGCTCAGCGTGCCCCTCACAACGGGACACCGTCAGCGTGCGTCTGTCTGAGCCCCCTGAAGTGCAGCCTGCAGTCAGAGCTGCGCTCCAGCCCTTGTGCCGCCATTCCCACCAGCGCCCCGCTAACCGTGACGCCGGCGTTGTACTCACCACTCTTCATTTTCTGGCTGTTAGGGGGTGGCGGCGTGCTGCGGGAGGGTACGCTGCGCCGTGGTGCGGCTTGCCCAGGAGCTCAGTGTCCTGTCAGCAGAGAAACGGGACCATTAACTCTAAGGAAGTTGGGCCGTTCTCCCCCCTAAGTCCCACAAAGCAGTCAGGCTGTTGCAAAACAGCCCTGACTGAAAATGACAAACATTTAAAATAAAAGTAGAAAACTCTTCAGGAGCTCTACAAAGCGTGACCGGCTCCTCCGGGCACATTTTCTAAACTGAGTCTGGTAGGAGGGGCATAGAAGGAGGAGCCAGTGCACACTATTGATTTCTTAAAAGTGCCCATGGCTACTAGTGGACCCGTCTATACCCCATGGTACTAATGTGGACCCCAGTATCCTCTAGGACATAAGAGAAAAATAAATAAATCCATCAGAGAGATAGAGGCAACATTAGGTGGAGAGGTCAAATCAACAGTTTGATACATTCTGAGAAAGAAGGAAAAAATGGGATTTTGGTACCTAGGGGTAAATCCTTTTCTCTGATTCCACAGGGGAGACTGGAAGCTTACGCTGGGGAATATAGGCTTAGTTGCTGGGAGCTGGTACATGTTAATTTAGAGAAGTGTGTAGCTCCTCCCCCTCTAGTCCCAATCATCCCCTAGTTAGAAAAATGTAGACCGAGAGGAGATGGAATAGAGAAAGAGTAGACTAGGAGACCACACACACAGAACAGACCAACAGGTCAAACACAAAAAACTATCTAAAAGAAGCAGGTGATGATAGAGCTGTGGAGGGCGTCCAGTATCCCCTGTGGAATCAGAGAAAAGGATTTACCGGTAGGTACCAAAATCCTATTTTCTCTTTCATCCACTAGGGGACACTGGAAGCTTACGCTGGGGACGTCACAAAGTCTTCCCCCTGGATGGGAGAGCTCTGAGAAACCTGCAAAACTACTTGGCCAAAATGAGAGCCCGAAGCTGCAAATTTGTCAAACCTATAAAACTTAATAGAGGTATTAGACGAAGACCAAGTGGCTGCACAACAGAGTTGCAGGGTAGAAGACGTGCCCATCGATCTGGTGGAATGAGCAACAATAGAAGATGGAGACTAAGTCCCTGCTGACGTATGCCTGGTGGATGGTCAAGTGACTCCATCGTGCTAAAGTATGCTTCGAAGCCGGCCAACCCCTGCGGGTAGCGTCGTACAACACGAACAGAGTGTCCGATTTCCGTAAGGTGGCTGTCCTAGTTACATAAGTGCGCAAAGCTCGCATCACATGTAGAGTAGAGGGATGTCCTGATACAGTACCTCCCGAAAAGCTGCCACCACAATCGACTGATTTATTTGAAAAGCGAAATTCCGCTCTGTCCTCATGGAAAACAAGGTATGGAGGTTTGCACGACAGTGCACCCAGTTCTGAGACATGGCGAGCAGACGCCAGTGACAACAAAAGAACAGTCTTCCTGGTGAGAAACCAAATGTCCACCTCCTCTGACGGTTCAAACGTGGAGAATTGAAGGAAGGAGTACACCAAGGTCAGATCCCATGGTGCCATAGGCGATTCAAAAGGAGTCGCTCCCTGGAGAAATGTCTGAACTTCTGGTATAAGTGCCCGGACGATGTTGGGGACAAAAAAATGGAGGGAGCAGACATCTGGACTTTCAAGGAGCCTAAACGGAGACCTGCGTCTAATCCATTTTGAAGAAAAAGTAATGGTCTGGATAGTCGATAAGACTTGGAAGGGATCTGTTGACCCCGACACCAGCAAGACATAAGAGCGCCAGATGTGGTGATAATGAGCTGCCGTAACTGGTTTCCTGGCCTGCAACATGGTAGGGATGACAGAGTTCGGAATACCCCTACTTAGGATAGCGGTCTCAACAGCCAACATGTCAAATGTTGCTGTGTTAAATTGAGGTGCAGAAATGGACCCTGTGGTAGAAGATCTAGTCGGAGCGGTAGAACCCACGGTTCATCTGCTAGAAGGAGTTGAAGATCCGAGAACCAACTTCTCCGAGGCCAGTCTGGAGCCACGAGAATCACCCTGACTCTCGTTTTATGCGTTTGAGAACACGAGGGAGACGTGGGATGGATCGAAATTCCAAGGGGTTGGGAGTGCGTCCACTGTCTCCGCCGCTGGATCTCTTGTTCGGTACACGTACATAGAGAGACTAGTAAATGATGTGGAAGTAGAGAAGGGGATCACATAACCCACCTCAAGTTTCCTGGCCCCACAACCAGCTAAACACCCCAGCGTACTCACGACTCTTCAGTATGTTAGATGTTCACAGTTGGTAGGAGACTCGACACCGCAGCTTGTAATAGAAGCTGTATTGGTCCTGTCTCTGCTCTTTCGACTTCTGCCTGGGGACTTGATATAATAGTGTCTCCGGCAGGCAAAGAGCCGCTTCAAATCTTAACAGATACTGGAACAAGATCCAGTGTGCCTTACTCCCCTGGCACATTTTTCTAACCGGGGGGATGATGGGGACTAGAGGGGTAGGAAATACACACTTTTCTAAATTAACATATGCCAGCTCCCAGCAACTAAGCCTATATTCCCCAGCGTAAGCTTCCATTTTCTCCGAGTGGACGAAACAGAAAGAGAACGCACTGGTGAGCTCAGCAACACGAAAATGCCTGGATGTCCACGGAAGACAACGGTCATGGATGATCACATGATCATCCACGAATGGGTACAGAAAACCCATTTCCAACATCCAGCCAAGTGAAGAACACTTTCCAGGAGGTAGGTAGATCATTATCCAAGTCTACCATAAAGAGAAAATTTCACACAAGAGCAAATACAGAGGGTCCACCACAAGGTGAAAACCATTCATAAGCCTCAAGAATAGAAAGGCCAGATAAGACTTTGCCAAGAAAACTCTAAAAAAGCCAGTCCAGTTCTGGAACAGCATTCTTTGCACAGATGAAACTAACATCAATCTATACCAGAATGATGGGAAGAAAAATGAACGGAGAAGGCTTGGAATGGCTCATGATCCAATGTTTTCTGTAAAACATGGTGGAAGCAGTGTGATGGCATCAGTATGCATGGCTTACTATGGCCTGCCTACAATGAGTGATGTATGGGCACGATGACCACTAAACTGCATGGACCTGGCAAGTCTGACCATCGGGACGACAAAACGCTTGATAATGCAATTAAACGATCGCAACTGGTTTTCTGCCATTTTCATGCCGTTAGCAATTATTGTTCATGTACACACAGTGTACCAAAACTCAAAAATTATTTTGTAACAAGGGATTTGACTGGTGTTGTAAGTTTACTTTTGTATACTAAATCCAACTAAGCAATTGGCTCTTTAATAATGCCAAGATTAATAAGGGTATTTTTGTAGGCCGTCTGATCAGAGAATTATTATGGGAGATTTGAAGGAGAGCTGAGTGAAATTTAAAAGGCAGCTTCTCGGGGAATCACAAGGCCAAAAACTGTTCGGAATCGGTGGGTCACCTTCATACATCATACGAAGAAGAGGGGTGCAAGATGTAATTTAAGGTTAATTTCTTGAACTCTCACTTGTATCTTGTCACGGAAAACATGGGTGCGGTGAGCAACAAACATGATAAGCGTATTGATCAAGACATTTCTAACATGTAAAAGCATCATTGAGGCAAGAAGAGCCCCAGTTTGCTGGCTACTGCTGGACTCTTATGAAAAACATTCCTAAAGCAAAGTACAGCAGAAAATAAAATAAAGTTACTTTTTATGCTACAAGTTTATCTCGTTGTCTATTTGATCAGATTTTAATATTTATGTAAATATTTGACGGTTTTAAAATGCAAAAAATTGCAAGCCGTTCATAGTATACATACATACATACATAAACACGTGTATATGCTTTACAATAAATTTAATTGTGCCCAGAAAAGAAAACCAGACCCAATTATGGAGAAGATACAATTGCACTGAGTGACCAATATTAATTTTCCCCCATATATATTAATCATCAAACTTGAATTGATCTGGTTGACCGATTATTTTACAACTTGACGGAAGTGATAAATAAACCTGGACCTTCTTTCTGCCTGCTATGGTGTGCAAAGTCTTAATTTGCTTAGGTTAAGACATTGATATCTGAAAGGCTTTCTAAGGGTTTAGCGAATGACCTAGGCACAAGGTAAGCCATCGTATTTAAACAGCTTACAGGATGAAAATCAGTGAAATAATTTAGGAAGGAAATGAAATTAAAAAAATCTTGTATCAACTTATAACTTTAGGTGAGTACTGGCATCTTGTTTCATAGAAAGACAACAAAACCACAGCTTCTTCCTTAAAAGCGTCAGTGCAAGAGAAAAATATACCAGTGGTTCCCAAACGTTTTTGAATCA
This sequence comes from Pseudophryne corroboree, assembly GCF_028390025.1. NCBI lineage: Eukaryota > Metazoa > Chordata > Amphibia > Anura > Myobatrachidae > Pseudophryne > Pseudophryne corroboree. The sequence continues at coordinate 111,890,123 of NC_086444.1, read as the reverse complement.
CCCTAGCACCCCTAAGCCAATAGTTTCTTAATGAAAAATTTAGAAAGAAATATTAAATTAAATAAATTCTTTATATATGTCATCCTTAGGGACACTGATCGTCAACATATTTAATGATTGGCAGCCACCAACACTGGATTTGCTTATTATATTGATCATGCATAATATGAATTGGTTCTGGACCACCAACCCAAGGCACCCCAGGGTGCCACAGCACACAGTTTGAGAACCACCGAAATGTTCCCCTTTTCAATAACTGCTGTAACTTCTATTTTAGAACACTTTGATTTTACTATAATGGACACTTGGCATGCATGGGCAGAGTCACCGCTATTGTGGTAAGGGTGGTCATTCAGAGTTGATCGCACGTACCAACATTTTGCTGCTCGTGCGATCAACTTGACGCCGCCTATGGGGGAGTGTATTTTAGCATAGCAGGGCTGCGATCGCTTGTGCAGCCTGCTATGCTAAAAGAGTTTCCTGCAAAACAAGACCAGGGTCAGGCCTACTTACTCTGTGCGATGGATCCAGCGACGAAGGTCCCGGGACTGACGTCAGACATCCGCCCTCCAAACGCCTGTACACGCCTGCGTTCGGATCTCTACGCCCGGAAAACAGTGAGTAGACAGCCCGGAGCCCCTCCCCACTGTCAATCTTCTTGCGATCGCGCTAGCGATCACTTTCTTCTTTGTTCTGGCTGCTGCCCGTCGCCGGGCAACGGCGCGCGTGCGCAATGCTGCCGACGCGCATGCGCTGTTCTGACCTGTTCACACCGCAGCGACGAACCGCTGCGTGCAAACGGGTCGGAATGACCCCCAATGTACTGTACGTGTCGCCTATAAGCATAGCTAGTACCCAACTCCCGCAGAGTGACATTCCAACTAAGGATTCACAAACATGAGGTACAAGAACTCTGAAACATACAGTACAAAGAATTAAAAGCAATATATGTATGTCATGCAGATGGTCCATGTTACCGCACAATTACACAAAAAGGTCACATAAAAACAACATAAATATTCAAAGTCAAAAAAGGAAGCCATTAATCAAACAGCATATTCAACACGGACTGCTTATATTGTTATATACGGTTACCAATGATAAATACAGCTGTCAAAGTGTATTCTTAGTAAAAGCAGGGCTTTCTTTCTCAGCTTTTTGTTTATTTTTAATCTAGAAATTATCACAGTTATAATATTAGATTTAAATCTCTGTGAGCCAGTTGTTAAAAGGCTATTGAATTACCAAGGATTTTACAATATTCCCACATATATTTATTTATTTGATTTTTTTTAAAAAGGATCCCTTCAATGGAACTTACCTACTACCTGGAGCCAGGTGCTGGGCCGCACGTCTTGAGGCTTATGCAATAGCCCGGGAGATGCAGGCTGTGCGGGAATTCCGACGAGTATGCCTGTATTTTTAAATAGGCAATTATTTACAAGTCAAAACCAGGTTGGTTTAGCCTTGCAAATGATTGGCACTTTAAAAATGCGGACATAGTCATGGGAATTCCCACACAGCATGCATCTCGCAGGCTACTGCATAAGCCCTCTTATCGGAGTGTATCGCTTCAAGAGTAATCATCATTATTAAGTAATAATAATAATAATAATAATATAGCGCTTTCTCAAAAAGCACTCAAGCCGCTAGAAGTGACAGAAGCAATCTACAGGGTGATTCGCAAGTCGCAGTACACCCTTTTGTTTCAAAAACTGTGCAGGAAATGGGAAAACTGAATACTCTAGTAAGGTATGGGTGAGCTGGGCTATCTTTTAGGGTATGTACAAAACATGGGCGCCATCTTGAAATTGGCCATCTTGAATCTAAGTCAGTTTTTTCAAAACGACAGGGGGTCTTGGGACATGTCAAACAACATCAGAATTTGCTGAAAAGTTTATTACTGCAAACAGATTTGAAATGGCAGTTATGGTTCAAAAGTAATACTTTTTTTGTTGCAGGTAACTGAAGATGCCTTTGAAAAAAGAGGAGCGAATTGAGGTAATTTTGATGTTAAACGTTGTGTGCTGCATTGTGGGCTCTTTTCACGAAGGATGCCAAAACCATTGTTAAGGTGGCCTCGTCAGTAGCACTTTTTGGATGGCCACTCTGTTACTTGTCAGCCACAGACCCAGTTTCTCGGAATTTGGAAATTAAGCACCTGACAGTGTTATGTGAAATTGGAAGTCTTTCTGGGTGCCGGTTGTTAAAATCTGTAGCTATCAAATGGAAACTTCGTTCTCCAGACATCAAAATGACCTCAATTCTCTCCTCTTTTTTTCAAAGTCATCCTCAATTGCCTGCAACAACAAAAAAAATAAGAATGTACTCACCGGTAATTCTATTTCTCGTAGTCCGTAGTGGATGCTGGGACTCCGTAAGGACCATGGGGATTAGCGGCTCCGCAGGAGACTGGGCACAACTAAAGAAAGCTTTAGGACTACCTGGTGTGCACTGGCTCCTCCCACTAAGACCCTCCTCCAGACCTCAGTTAGGATACTGTGCCCGGAAGAGCTGACACAATAAGGAAGGATTTTGAATCCCGGGTAAGACTCATACCAGCCACACCAATCACACCGTATAACTCGTGATACAATACCCAGTTAACAGTATGATAACAACTGAGCCTCTCAACAGATGGCTCAACAATAACCCTTTAGCTAAGCAATAACTATATACAAGTATTGCAGACAATCCGCACTTGGGATGGGCGCCCAGCATCCACTACGGACTACGAGAAATAGAATTACCGGTGAGTAAATTCTTATTTTCTCTGACGTCCTAAGTGGATGCTGGGACTCCGTAAGGACCATGGGGATTATACCAAAGCTCCCAAACGGGCGGGAGAGTGCGGATGACTCTGCAGCACCGAATGGGCAAACTCTAGGTCCTCCTCAGCCAGGGTGTCAAACTTGTAGAATTTAGCAAACGTGTTTTACCCCAACCAAGTAGCTGCTCGGCAAAGTTGAAGAGCCGAGACCCCTCGGGCAGCCGCCCAAGAAGAGCCCACCTTCCTCGTGGAATGGGCTTTCACTGATTTAGGATGCGGCAGTCCAGCCGCAGAATGTGCAAGTTGAATCGTGCTACAGATCCAGCGAGCAATCGTCTGCTTAGAAGCAGGAGCACCCAGCTTGTTGGGTGCATACAGGAGAAATAGCGAGTCAGTTTTCCTGACTCCAGCTGTCCTGGAAACATATACTTTTCAGGGCCCTGACTACATCCAGTAACTTGGAATCCTCCAAGTCCCAAGTAGCCGCAGGCACCACAATAGGTTGGTTCACATGAAAAACTGATACCACCTTAGGAAGGAATTGGGAACGAGTCCTCAATTCCGCCTTATCCATATAAAATACAGATAAGGGCTTTTGTATGACAAAGCCGCCAATTCTGATACACGCCTGGCCGACGCCAAGGCCCACAGAATGACCACTTTCCACGTGAGGTATTATAGCTCCACGGATTTAAGTGGCTCATCCCAATGCGACTTCAGGAAATCCAACACCACGTTGAGATCCCACGGTGCCACTGGAGGCACAAACGGGGGCTGACTATGCAGCACTCCCTTAACAAAAGTCTGAACTTCAGGCAGTGAAGCCAGTTCAATTTTGGGAGAAAATCGATAGAGCCGAAATCTGGACCTTAATGGAACCCAATTTTAGGCCCATGGTCACCTCTGACTGTAGGAAGTGCAGAAATCGACCTAGCTGAAATTTCTCCTTTGGGGCCTTCCTGGCCTCACAGTACGCAACATATTTCCGCCATATGCGGTGATAATGGTTTGCGTTCACTTCTTTCCTAGCTTTAAATAGCGTAGGGATAACTTCCTCCGGAATGCCCTTTTCCTTCAGGATCCGGCGTTCAACCGCCATGCCGTCAACGCAGCCGCGGTACGTCTTGGAACAGACAGGCCCCCTGCTGCAGCAGGTCCTGTCTGAGCGGCAGAGGCCATGGGTCCTCTGAAATCATTTCTTGGAGTTCTGGTTACCAAGCTCTTCTTGGCCAACCCGGAACAATGAGTATAGTTCTTACTCCTCTCCTTCTTATTATTCTCATTACCCTGGGTAAGAGAGGCAGAGAAGGGAACACATACACCGACTGGTACACCCACGGTGTTACCAGAGCGTCCACAGCTATCGCCTGAGGGTCCTTGACCTGGCGCAATATCTTTGTAACTTTTAGTTGAGGCAGGACGCCATCATGTCCACCTGTGGCCTTTCCCAACGGTGTACAATCATTTGGAAGACTTCTGGATGAAGTCCCCACTCTCCCGGGTGGAGGTCGTGTCTTCTGAGAAAGTCTGCTTCTCAGTTGTCCACTCCGGGAATGAACACTGCTGACAGTGCTAACACATGATTTTCCGCCCATCGGAGAATCCTTGTGGCTTCTGCCATCGCCATCCTGCTTCTTGTGCCGCCCTGTCGGTTTACATGAGCGACCGCCGTGATGTTGTCTGACTGGATCAGCACCGGCCGGTGTTAAAGCAGGGGTCTAGCCTGACTTAGGGCATTGTAAATGGCCCTCAGTTCCAGAATATTTATGTGTAGGGAAGTCTCCTGACTTTTCCATAGCCTTGGAAGTTCCTTCCCTGTGTGACTGCCCCCCAGCCTCGAAGGCTGGCATCCGTGGTCACCAGGACCCAGTCCTGTATGCCGAATCTGCGGCCCCCTAGAAGATGAGCACTCTGCAGCCACCACAACAGCGACCCCCTGACCCTTGGAGACAGGGTTATCCGCCGATGCATCTGAAGATGCGACCCGGACCACTTGTCCAACAGATCCCACTGGAAAATCCTTGCATGGGACCTGGCGAATGGAATTTCTTCGTAAGAAGCTACCATCTTTCCCAGGGCTCGCGTGCATTGATGCACCGACACCTGTATACGTATTAGGAGGTCTCTGTCTAGAGACAACAACTCCTTGGACTTCTCCTCCGGGAGAAACCCTTTTTATCCTGATCTGTGTCCAGAACCATACCCAGGAACAGTAGACGCGTCGTTGGAACCAGCTGCGACTTTGGAATATTCAGAATCCAGCCCTGCTGTTGTAGCACTTCCCGAGATAGTGCTACTCCGACGAACAACTGCTCCCTGGACCTCGCCTTTATAAGGAGATCGTCCAAGTACGGGATAATTATTTCGGCCATTACCTTGGTATATACCTCGGTGCCGGGGACAGACCAACGGCAACGTCTGGAATTGGTAATGACCATCCTGTACCACAATATTGAGGTACTCCTGGTGAAGAGGGTAAATAGGGACATACTCCAGCCTGTATCCCTGTGATACTATTTGCAGAACCTAGAGATCCACCTGTGGGCAAGCCCACTGGTCCCTGAAGTTCCCGAGACGCGCCCCTACCGCACCTGTCTCCACCTGTGGAGCCCCAGCGTCATGCGGTGGACTCAGAGGAAGCGTGGGAAGATTTTTGATCCTGGGAACTGGCTGCTGGTGCAGCTTTTTTCCTTCTTCCCTTCTCTCTGTGCAGAAACTAAGCGCCTTTGACCCGCTTGCTTTTCTGAAGCCGAAAGGACTGTACCTGAAAATACGGTGCTTTCTTAGGCTGTGAGGAAACCTGAGGTAACATTTTTTCTTCCCAGCTGTTGCTGTTGATACGAGGTCCCAGAGACCATCCCCAAACAATTCCTCACCCTTATAAGGCAGAATCTCCATGTGCCTTTTACAGGCAGCATCACCTGTCCACTGCCGGGTTTCTAATACCCTCCTGGCAGAATGGACATTGCATTAATTCTGGATGCCAGCCGGCAAATATCCCTCTGTGCATCCTTTATATATAAGACAACGTCTTAAATATGCTCAATGTTACCAAAATATTATCCCTGTCTTAGCGTATTAATATTATCTGACAGGGTATCCGACCACGCTGCAGCAGCACTATTTATGCTGAGGCAATTGCAGGTCTCAGTATATAACCTGAGTGTGTAAATACAGACTTCAGGATCGCCTCCTGCTTTTTATCAGCAGGTTCCTTCAAGGTGGCCGTATCCTAAGACGGCAGTGCCACCTTTTGACAAACGTGTGAGCGCCTTATCCACCCTAAGGGATATCTCCCAACGTGACCTATCCTCTGGCGGGAAAGGGTACGCCATCAGTAACTTTTTAGAAATTACCAGTTTCTTATCGGGGGAAACCACGCTTCTTTACACACTTCATTCATTCATCTGATGGGGGAACAAAACACTGGCTGCTTTTTCTCCCCAAAAATAAAACCCCTTTTATGTGGTACTTGGGTTCATGTCAGAAAATGCGTAACACATTTTTCATTGCCGAGATCATGTAACGGATGTTCCTAGTGGATTGTGTATATGTCTCAACATCGTCGACACTGGAGTCAGACTCCGTGTCGACATCTGTGTCTGCCATCTGATGGCCTTTGAGACGCCTGGGCAGGCGCGGGCTGAGAAGCCGTCTGTCCCACAGCTGTTACGTCATCCAGCCTTTTATGTAAGGAGTTGACACTGTCGGTTAATACCTTCCACCTATCCATCCACTCTGGTGTCGGCCCCACAGGGGGCGACATCCCATTTATCGGCCTCTGCTCCGCCTCCACGTAACCTTCCTCATCCAACATGTCGACACAGCCGTACCGACACACCGCACACACACAGGGAATGCTCTGACTGAGGACAGGACCCCACAAAGTCCTTTGGGGAGACAGAGAGAGAGTATGCCAGCACACACCAGAGCGCTATATAATGCAGGGATTAACACTATAACTGAGTGATTTTTCCCCAAATAGCTACTTGTATACATATATTGCGCCTAAATTTAGTGCCCCCCCTCTCTTTTTAACCCTTTGAGCCTGAAAACTACAGGGGAGAGCCTGGGGAGCTGTCTTCCAGCTGCACTGTGAAGAGAAAATGGCGCCAGTGTGCTGAGGGAGAAGCCCCGCCCCTTTTTCGGATGACTTTCTCCCGCTTTTTCTGGAATACTGGCAGGGGTAATTTTACATCTATATAGCCTCTAGGACTATATATGATGTAGATTTGCCAGCCAAGGTGTCATATATTGCCCTCAGGGCACCCCCCCAGCGCCCTGCACCCATCAGTGACCGGAGTGTGAGGTGTACATGAGGAGCAATGGCGCACAGCTGCAGTGCTGTGCGCTACCTTGGTGAAGACCGAAGTCTTCTGCCGCCGATTTTCCGGACTCTTCATGCTTCTGGCTCTGTAAGGGGGACGGCGGCGCGGTTCCGGGAACGAACACCAAGGTCGGGTCCTGCGGTCGATCCCTCTGGAGCTAATGGTGTCCAGTAGCCTAAGAAGCCCAAACTACCACCTGTTAGGTAGGTTCGCTTCTTCTCCCCTTAGTCCCTCGCTGCAGTGAGTCTGTTGCCAGCAGATTTCATTTTAAAATAAAAAACCTAAATATACTTTCTTTCTAGGAGCTCAGGAGAGCCCCTAGTGTGCATCCAGCTCAGCCGGGCACAAGAATCTTTCTGAGGTCTGGAGGAGGGTCTTAGTGGGAGGAGCCAGTGCACACCAAGTAGTCCTAAAGCTTTCTTTAGTTGTGCCCAGTCTCCTGCGGAGCCGCTAATCCCCATGGTCCTTACGGAGTCCCAGCATCCACTTAGGACGTCAGAGAAAAAGTGTTGTGACTTTTGAACCATAACTGCTATTTCACATCTGTTAGCAGCAATAAACTTTTCAGCAAATTCTGATGTTGTTTGACATGTTACAAGACCCCCTTTCCATATGAAAAAACTGACTTAGATTCAAGATGGCGCCCATGTTTGTTACATACCGAAAGAGATAGCCCACCTCACCCATACCTTACTGGAGTATTCAGTTTTTCCATTTCCTGCACAGTTTTTGAAACAAAAGGGTGTATTGCAACTTTTGAAACACCCATCTGACAAATGTAGTCATATTGGATAGATGGAGTCATCCTTCAGTTTAAACTAAAGTGCTTTCAGATAACCATACAGTATACAGACAGAGGAGGAATTCAATTGTTTTGGATTGATGCATCTCCTATCTATAGTGTCCAGGAGCTTCTCAATTGTTTGTGCTGCTGGGTGTGGGTGCTGTGGGCACCAAACTGCCATTTGGGCAGCGTTCTCAGTAATTTGCACTGGGTTAACCACTGTACCCGGCTAATTCCAGTGCATTTGGGTGTAACAAATAATGGGTGTCGGCAGCATTCACGCCCAGCAGTGCAAACAATTAAGTAAGTATTGCTAGTCACTTTGACGTTCAGAACGTCAATATGGCCTGAGTGTCGACATGCAGAATGCGGACATGGACAGAATGTTGACAGTGTGAAAGTTTACAGCCGGTTTTAGGGTTAGGCTGTGGTTATGGTTAGGTTTACATTCAAAGAGAATGAAAAACCGCATTGTTAGCATGCTGACTATCAACGTTCACAATGCCATCATTCTGTCAGTAGACTTGTTATACAGTACCCAGACATACTTCCCCACAGTTTTGAGTCCAGAAATGGGACGAGGAATGTGGCCGTGGCACACTAGAGTCGTGGTTATGCCACGCCTATGATCTACTAGGGTAGGGTTTGCAATGAATGTGCCAAAAGCAAAACAGCCCTGATATTAGGATTAGATAGACAAGCTACGCAGTCCATCTTGACTTTGCTACATGATATGGGGACTGTGGGCAGAACATCCCCCCAATGAACTTGTGACCTCCACACAGGCCCACTCAGACCGACTCTATATGCCACGGTACATAACAAAAGCCCATTTACTGCACAACCTGGGTGCCTACAGTGCCTCTTCATTCTAAAATATTTACCTACAGAATCACATCTAGCTGAGGCCACAAACTATTGTCTTAAAAGTGCAAACATTCATGGAAAGAGTGGATGGTTTAATGGTTAGCATTACTGCCTCACAGCATTGAGGCCATGGGTTTGCTTGCCACCATGGTCCCAACTGTGTTGAGTTTGTACATTCTCCCCGTGTTTGAGTGGGTTTCCTCTGGGTAATCCGGTTTCCTCACACAATCCAAAAACATACTGGTAGGTTAACTGGCTCCAACAAAAATTAAGTGTGCGTGTACATGTGTTTAGGGCAGACTAGATGGGCCAAGTGGTTCTTATTCACCGTCAAATTCCATGTTTTTTGAGATCTGACATGATACTTATTAAATCTTAAATAGGGAATCTTCGATTGAAAGTCACCAACCTTAACAACTCACATGTAAATTTCTACATTGCAAATGACACAAAAGGGAAACTATGATTTGCAAATTGCAGGTAAGCTTAACCTGTGGTTTTTCCAGCACGAAGAAGCAGAACAATAAATAAAATAATTTGTTGGTCAAAACATAAAATTTTCTTTAAGGGACTCAAAGGTACCAGCCATCTTTTCTTGTTGTAAGATATATTGCGTGTGCGGTCTGTAATATAAATAGTAGCAATGATCAAACGGCATATACTTTGTAGCCGATATATGAATTCAATTTGCGAATAAAAATAAATAGTTGGACAGAGGGAAGATGGTCAAGACCAGCCTGGTCTCTACCGACCATAGATTATCGATGTGTAAAGAAGAAAGCATAAAAAACAAGCAGATCAGATTTCACACAAGGATTCACTAATCCTCAGGTCTGACACTAACATATTACTATTACAGACATGGAGGGATTGGCATTCCTAACCAGCATCGGTCAGCCATCCGTCACATGGCTTACTATTCTAGTTTAAAAACAGTCACTAGACATTGCCAAGGAAAGACACACAGAAAAATAAACCATTGTAATACTGTTATTAATAAAATGAATACATTCTTTACAAATTAACCACCCATAAGAAGTGCAGTAACGCCTGCGAGATCTAGTACTGTCCTTTCTACGTCCTGGCTTCCATCCAGCACTTTTAATCATTTGTGGGTTTTTTCTTCCATTCATATCGCTTACTACAAAACTTTGACAAACTGCCAAAGCTAAATAGCTGTACTTCAGGGAGGTTATCATGGAAAAGCGAGGAAGCTTGCTCAGATCACCCAAATGCTTGGATGGAGTAGCCTACAGTTTATGAAGATGATCACTACGAAAGGGAAGAAGAGGAGAGTCTCTCCCCATTTTGTGTTCTCTTCTAGGGGTGGACTATTCCACCGTGGGTAATCCTACGCAGTGCGCCTAAGATGGCTGCCGCACCTGGTGCCTTGTGATGGTGGAATACACAACCCCTGGAGGTTATTACTCAAAATGCCTACACCAATCATGCATTATTCTTTCTGTGTCTTTGTCTGTGTGGTTTATCTTTTGATGTAATGCTTAAATCTTCTGTATTATGTGCATTATGTGAGTTCTAGTTGGCGCCGCGGATGGCTGCCTCGGTGCTGCTCTGCCAAGCAGCCTTAGTTTTTAGTCTTAAATGTATAATATGTCTACTGTACAGTTGCATATGTGCAGTATGAACTCATATGTGTAATGTTTGTAATGTATGCTACATTTTTTTCCTCCATGTTGCTGCTTGGCGATGCATTGTACCACAAAGAATTCCTAGTGTACGTGAGTACACCTGGCCAATAAAGCTGATTCTGATTCTGATGTTCTTATAATAACACTAAATGGTAATGTTCTCTAAAATGTGTATGAGCAACTTCCTTCCCACTGTGGAAATGTAGACCATACTCACATTGCTATTTACTGAAAATGCTTCAGTCTCCCATTGTGAAATTTCCTAACATTTTATTTTTACTTTTTTCTTGGGGGGGCTGTGGGGGGGTTGTATCAAAGCTTGGAGAAAGTACCATCCAATCAGTTTCTAACTGCCATGTCACAGGCTGTGTTTGAAATAGGACAGTTCAGAGATGTTGGTTGGTTCCATATATTTGTCCACTTCATCGCTTTACAAAGGGTAACTGTAATAGGGTGTAAGAGGCCGGAGGTGCAGGACTTGGTGTGAGAATGCCCGGATTTTTTAAGTGCCAATCCTTTACAAGGCAAAGCCAGGTTAGTTTTACCTTGTAAAGGATTGCCACTTTAAAAATATGGTCCTTCTCACACAGAGTCCAGCACCCCATTACATTTACCACTCCAAGGCTTTCCACATTGACCCGTTTATCTCTCTCCAAGACTTGATACAACTTCCCCTTGGAAAAAAGTTCATCTTCAGTTTACATTTCTTTTTATAGCAGTTAATGCGTTCGCCCCATGAAGGCTTAACTGCAAATACAACACACTACTTATCTTAAATCATTGTTTAGGTACATTTTTACATTTTTTCTAGTAGAGAGGTATAAGGTAAGAGAGTGCAGCTCAGTACACTGAAGGATACACATTTTCATTAAAAAAAAAAAAAGTGAATAATGGAGGCTCCTCCGCTGTGAGCGTCTTTGTCTTCTAGGGTACCCTGCAGAAACGGAGACCCCGATCTGCTAAGCTGTGCCAACTGCTGGGACTGGACTGCAAAAATCAGATGTCATTCACCAGGCTGTGCAGTCTGGTCCTACGGCTCACCGATCTCCCATGCACTTCCAACCGTATGGCCAGCCTAGACAGTTATGTGTTAATGTGGAAAAATCCAGCGCAGAATTTATCCCTCTGGTCTGGATCGGCATATTGAACCCTTTCAGAAGTTTGAGGTACAGTTAGGCCAGCTAAGGTACTAGGAGGCATTGGTGCACTACTGGAAGGCTTCAAAGTACCTAAACGCCGCTACACATTGTTCTAATAATCCGCTCTTCATATAATTCCATCATACAGTTTGAAGTTATATTTAACATACATATTCCGGGGCTTATGCAGAGTAGAATGTGTAGCACATAACTTGTGTGTTTTTGCTCAGAGCATGCAATTACAAGCGCTACCAAACTCATCTCAACCTGCGACTGAAGGAAGGTAACTGCACTGTAATGTGGCATTCTCATGCAAGAGAAGTCCGGAGAGGGACTATAGATGGATTTGCGGCCTACGCAGAATGGACAGAAGAGTAAGCGCACACATTCCGACAAACAGGCCTAACTAGGTAATGTTACAGTGGCCGACAACTACAAAGCGTATTTGCCTACAGTGAACATCAATACAAATTACTGATCAGGAACTTACAGATGCCAATAGGTACTGCAGGATAAAAAGCACCAGGATTACAGGGGGAGATGTATGAAAGCTTGGATGGAGATAAAGTACCGACCAATCTGCTTCTGTCATGTTACAGACTGTGTGCGGTCATTTACTGAACTAACGCTGCCCCACATTTTTATTCCATGAAATCACACAATTATGTAATAAGTACAGAAATTACAGAGCTCAACAAGTGCATTGCTTTTTCTACCAGGTTATTAAATATGACTCAGTTTAAATACATGTAGCAATAAGTGTTCTCTTTTTAACCTCTTATAAGAAAAACACCTGAAAAATTCTTCTCAGACCGTAAGGCCTCACGCTGAGGCAGGTTTGCAAAATACCAAGGTGGATACGTCTGAGGAGTGGAGAAGTGGACACGTTGCCCATAGCGACTAATCAACATCTATCCATCATTTTATAGAATGCACTCGACAAATGCTACCTCAATGCTGATTGGTTACTATTGGTAACTTCTTCACTCTTTAGACCAGAGTTTCCCAAACTCTGCCATTACAGCCCAGGTTTTAAAGATATCCATGATTGAGTCCAGATCGTTAAATCAAATTGACTGAGATACTAATTAAGTCACATGTGCTCAAGCATGGATAACCCTAAAACCTGGTCTGTAATGGTGGAGTTTGGGAAACTCTACTTTAGACTGCTTTTGATACATTTCCCCCGTGTCGTATACCATTCTTATCTGAAGTCCTCAAGTAACCCCCTACAGGTCATGTTTTCTGGATTTCTTGAAACATGTTATTTAGCTGGATCAGTAATAATCCCACCTGTTTCCAAAGATAGAAGTCCTGAAAAACAGTATTCTAAGAATACCTGCTGAGAACCGCTGCTCTAAACAGAACAAGCTCAATAATACCCCTTTTAGACCTCTAGCTTTTGACACAGGTTAATTGCACAAGAGCGCGCATAACCTGTGTTGATGTGCGGTCTGAAAGGGCCCAGTTGAAATAATCCGGATCGAGCAACCCGGTATTTTGGTTCGCTGTGCTGTGTGAACGGGAAGCCGGGTTGATGCGACCCATTTCCCGTTCACTCTGTGTCACGGGCGGCGCTTGGAGATCATGTGATGTGTAAGCGCCGCACCCGGCGCCTCACTGCTGAAGTCAACAACCCGGCAATATGCCGGGTTGTGGACAGCGGCGACGAGGGGCCTGAGGCGGGTTGCACGCAGGGGCCTGAGGCGGGTTGCACGGTCTAGCAGTATAATAATAAAACAAATAAAATGTTACAATTATAACCATCGACTACAGTACTCACAGGAAGGTTAACCAAATAAAACCATTATACAGACATACAACAAGCCTTTTTCGGCCAGACTATCCTCTACAACACCCATTATTTGCTGATTTAAATCTCTGTTCTATTTGTTAGCCCATTAGTAGATTATAGATAAAGAGAGATGAAGCTGTGATTGTGTAAGTCTTGCTGCAGATAGTATTTCATAAAACCCTCATAAAATCAGAATTTGGCAAACAAGAGTAGACTAACGTCAGTTAAAAGAAAAAACCTACAGCTACATGCGTCAAGATCCCTTGCACCAGACATGTTTTCACACTTACAAAATGTCCTGCACGGGGAAAAGAAATGTACTGAAAAAAGTTTAAAATGCAGGAACATTCTCATGACGTTGACTCAAAAGTGAAACGTATCACACAAACTTCCAAAGTTGCCTCAGCTGTCATATTACAAATGTCCCCTAGATCGATGCACAGGTGATGAAACATTTGTACAGCGTATTCAAGAGGTACAATCGCTCTTTCTCTATCGTCCTAGTGGATGCTGGGGTTCCTGAAAGGACCATGGGGAACAGCGGCTCCGCAGGAGACAGGGCACAAAAAGTAAAGCCCTAGGATCAGGTGGTGTGCACTGGCTCCTCCCCCTATGACCCTCCTCCAAGCATCAGTTAGATTTTTGTGCCCGGCCGAGAAGGGTGCAATCTAGGTGGCTCTCCTAAAGAGCTGCTTAGAAAAGTTTAGCTTAGGTTTTTTATTTTACAGTGAGTCCTGCTGGCAACAGGATCACTGCAACGAGGGACTTAGGGGAGAAGAAGTGAACTCACCTGCGTGCAGGATGGATTGGCTTCTTGGCTACTGGACATTAGCTCCAGAGGGACGATCACAGGTACAGCCTGGATGGTCACCGGAGCCTCGCCGCCGGCCCCCTTGCAGATGCTGAAACGAGAAGAGGTCCAGAATCGGCGGCAGAAGACTCCTCAGTCTTCTTAAGGTAGCGCACAGCACTGCAGCTGTGCGCCATTTTCCTCTCAGCACACTTCACACGGCAGTCACTGAGGGTGCAGGGCGCTGGGAGGGGGGCGCCCTGGGAGGCAAATGAAAACCGTTTTTGGCTAAAAATACCTCACATATAGCCTCCGGGGGCTATATGGAGATATTTAACCCCTGCCAGAATCCGTTAAGAGCGGGAGACGAGGCCGCCGAAAAAGGGGCGGGGCCTATCTCCTCAGCACACAGCGCCATTTTCCCTCACAGAAAGGCTGGAGGGAAGGCTCCCAGGCTCTCCCCTGCACTGCACTACAGAAACAGGGTTAAAACAGAGAGGGGGGGCACTAATTTGGCGTTAGAAATATATAAAAAAGATGCTATAAGGGAAAACACTTATATAAGGTTGTCCCTATATAATTATAGCGTTTTTGGTGTGTGCTGGCAAACTCTCCCTCTGTCTCTCCAAAGGGCTAGTAGGTCCTGTCCTCTATCAGAGCATTCCCTGTGTGTGTGCTGTGTGTCGGTACGTGTGTGTCGACATGTATGAGGACGATGTTGGTGAGGAGGCGGAGCAATTGCCTGTAATGGTGATGTCACTCTCTAGGGAGTCGACACCGGAATGGATGGCTTATTTAGGGAATTACGTGATAATGTCAACACGCGCCAAGGTCGGTTGACGACATGAGACGGCCGACAAACAATTAGTACCGGTCCAGACGTCTCAAAAACACCGTCAGGGGTTTTAAAACGCCCGTTTACTTTAGTCGGTCGACACAGACACAGACAGGGACACTGAATCCAGTGTCGACGGTGAATAAACAAACGTATTCCTTATTAGGGCCACACGTTAAGGGCAATGAAGGAGGTGTTACATATTTCTGATACTACAAGTACCACAAAAGAGGGTATTATGTGGGATGTGAAAAAACTACCGTAGTTTTTCCTGAATCAGATAAATTAAATGAAGTGTGTGATGATGCGTGGGTTCCCCCCGATAGAAAATATGGGCGGTATACCCTTTCCCGCCAGAAGTTAGGGCGCGTTGGGAAACACCCCTTAGGGTGGATAAGGCGCTCACACGCTTATCAGAACAAGTGGCGGTACCGTCTATAGATAGGGCCGTCCTCAAGGAGCCAGCTGACAGGAGGCTGGAAAAATATCATAAAAAGTATATACACACATACTGGTGTTATACTGCGACCAGCGATCGCCTCAGCCTGGATGTGCAGAGCTGGGGTGGCTTGGTCGGATTCCCTGACTAAAAATATTGATACCCTTGACAGGGACAGTATTTTATTGACTATAGAGCATTTAAAGGATGTATTTCTATATATGCGAGATGCACAGAGGGATATTTGCACTCTGGCATCAAGAGTAAGTGCGATGTCCATATCTGCCAGAAGATGTTTATGGACACGACAGTGGTCAGGTGATGCAGATTCCAAACGGCACAAAGGTGTATTGCCGTATAAAGGAAGAGGAGTTATTTGGGGTCGGTCCATCGGACCTGGTGGCCACGGCAACTGCTGGAAAATCCACCGTTTTTTACCCTAAGTCACATCTCTGCAGAAAAAGACACCGTCTTTTCAGCTTCAGTCCTTTCGTCCCTATAAGAGTCATATCTGCCCAGGGATAGAGGAAAGGGAAGAAGACTGCAGCAGGCAGCCCATTCCCAGGAACAGAAGCGTTCCACCGCTTCTGACAAGCTCTCCGCATGACATATACAACCCCCTTTTGTGCCTCCAGTGGCACTGTGGGATCTCAACGTAGTTCTGGGATTCCTCAAAACACATTGGTTTAAAACCAGTCAAATCTGTGGATTTGAAGCATCTCACATGAAAAGTGAACATGCTCTTGGACCTGGCCTGGACCAGGCGAGTGTCAAATTGGTGGTTTTTTTCTCAAAAAAGCCCATATCTGTTTGTCCATTCGGACAGGGCAGAGCTGCGGACTCGTCCCCAGTTCTCTCCCTAAGGTGGTGTCAGTGTTTCACCTGAACCAGCTTATTGTGGTGTCTTGCGCCTACTAGGGACTTGGAGGACTCCAAGTTGCTAGATGTGGTCAGGGCCCTGAAAATATAGGTTCCAGGACGGCTGGAGTCAGGAAAACTGACTTGCTGTTATCCTGTATGCACCCAACAAACTGGGTGCTCTTGCTTTTAAGCAGACTTTTGCTAGTTGGATGTGTAATACAATTCAGCTTGCACATTCTGTGGCAGGCCTGCCACAGCCAAAATATGTAAATGCCCATTCCACAAGGAAGGTGGGCTCATCTTGGGCGGCTGCCCGAGGGGTCTCGGCTTTACAACTTTGCCGAGCGGCTATTTAGTCAGGGGCAAACACGTTTGTAAAATCCTACAAATTTGATACCCTGGCTAAGGAGGACCTGGAGTTCTCTCATTCGGTGCTGCAGAGTCATCCGCACTCTCCCGCCCGTTTGGGAGCTTTGGTATAATCCCCATGGTCCTTTCAGGAACCCCAGCATCCACTAGGACGATAGAGAAAATAAGAATTTACTTACCGATAATTCTATTTCTCGGAGTCCGTAGTGGATGCTGGGCGCCCATCCCAAGTGCGGATTATCTGCATTACTTGTACATAGTTACAAAAATCGGGTTATTATTGTTGTGAGCCATCTTTTCAGAGGCTCCGCTGTTATCATACTGTTAACTGGGTTCAGATCACAGGTTGTACAGTGTGATTGGTGTGGCTGGTATGAGTCTTACCCGGGATTCATAAATCCTTCCTTATTGTGTACGCTCGTCCGGGCACAGTACCTAACTGAGGCTTGGAGGAGGGTCATAGGGGGAGGAGCCAGTGCACACCACCTGATCCTAGGGCTTTACTTTTTGTGCCCTGTCTCCTGCGGAGCCGCTGTTCCCCATGGTCCTTTCAGGAACCCCAGCATCCACTACGGACTCCGAGAAATAGAATTATCGGTAAGTAAATTCTTATTTTCTGCATCATAAAACAATGGTGCATTGCCACTTGGAGTCTCAGCTGAATATTGGAGGTGATTCAGACCCGATTGCTCGCTACTGTTTTTTTTGCAGTCCAGCGTTCACATAGTCGCCGTCCACCGGGGAGTGTATTTTAGCTGTGCAAGTGTGCGATCGCATGTCGAGCCGTACTAAAAAAATTTGTGCAGTTCCTGAGTCGCCCAGAACTTACTCAGCCGCTGCAGTCACTTCAGCCTGTCTGGGGCCGGATTTGATGTCAGACACCCGCCCTACAAATGCTTGGACACGCCAGCGCTTTTCCAACCACTCCCAGAAAACGGTCAGTTGCCACCCACAAACGCCTTCTTCCTGTCAATCACCTTGCGATCAACTGTGCGAATGGATTCTTTGCAAAACCCATCGCACAGCAACGATCCGCTTTGTACCCGTGTGACGCACCTGCCCCGGGCAGCCGCCCAAGAAGAGCCCACCTTCCTAGTGGAATGGGCCTTTACTGAATGCGGTAACAGCAATCCAGCCATAACATAAGCCTGCTGAATCGTGTTACAGATCCAGCGAGCAATAGTCTGCTTCGAAGCAGGCGTGCCAATCTTGTTGGCAGCATACAGGACAAACAATGCTTCTGTTTTCCTAATTCTAGCCGTACTGGCTACATAAATTTTTAAGGCTCTGACTACATCCAGGGACATGGAATCCTCCAAGTTACTCGTAGCTACAGGCACCACTACAGGTTGGTTCATATGAAATGAACCTTAGGTAAAAATTGAGGCCGAGTCCTCAATTCCGCTCTATCCACATGAAAAACCAAGTAGGGGCTCTTGTGAGACAAGGCCGCCAATTCTGACACACGCCTCGCAGATGCCAAGGCTAAATAACATGACCACCTTCCAGGTGAGAAATTTCAACTCAACCGTTTTAAGGGGTTCAAACCAGTGTGATTTAAGGAACTGCAACACCACGTTCAGGTCCCATGGTGCCACTGGGGGCACAAAAGGAGGCTGGATGTGCAGCACTCCTTTTAGAAAAGTCTGGACTTCTGGAAGAGAAGCCAATTCCTTCTGAAAGAATATCGACAGGGCCGAAATCTGTACTTTAACAGAGCCTAACTTTAGGCCCATATCCACTCCTGTCTGTAGGAAGTGGAGAAAACGACCCAGACGGAAATCTTCCGTAGGAGCATTCTTGGTTTCACACCAAGAGACATATTTCCGCCAGATACAGTGATAATGTTTTGCCGTCACTTCCTTCCTAGCCTTTATTAGAGTAGGTATGACCTCCTCCGGAATACCCTTCTCAGCTAGGATCCGGCGATCAACCGCCATGCCGTCAAACGTAACCACGGTAAGTCTTGGTACATGTAGGTCCCCTGCTGTAACAGGTCCTCCCTTAGAGGAAGAGGCCAAGGATCTTCTGTGAGCATCTCCTGAAGATCTGAGTACCAGGCCCTTCGAGGCCAGTCTGGAACAATGAGTATTGTCTGTACTCTTTTTCGTCTTATGATCCTCAACACTTTTGTGATGAGAGGAAGAGGAGGAAACACATAGACCAACTGGAATACCCATGGCGTTACCAGAGCGTCTACTGCTATTGCCTGAGGGTCCCGGGACCTGGAACAATACCTCCGAAGCTTCTCGTTGAGGCGTGACGCCATCATGTCTCTTTGAGGAACTCCCTAGAGACCCGTTATCTCTGCAAAGACTTCTTGATGAAGTCCCCACTCTCCTGGATGGAGATCGTGTCTGCTGAGGAAGTCTGCTTCCCAGTTGTCCACTCCCGGAATGAAGACAGCTGACAGAGCGCTTACGTGATTTTCCGCCCAGCGAAGCATCCTGGTGGCCTCCGCCATCGCGACTCTGCTTCTTGTCCCGCCTTGGCGGTTCACATGAGCCACTGCTGTGACATTGTCTGATTGAATCAGAACCGGTAGGTTGCGAAGAAGACTCTCCGCTTGTCGAAGGCCGTTGTATATGGCCCTTAATTCCAACACGTTGATGTGTAGACAGGACTCCTGGTCTGACCACAGTCCTTGAAAATTTCTTCCTTGGGTGACTGCTCCCCATCCTCGGAGGCTCGCGTCCGTGGTTACCAGGACCCAGTCCTGAATGCTGAACCTGCGACCCTCTAGAAGGTGAGCACTTTGCAGCCCCCATAGAAGAGACACCCTGGCCCTGGGGGACAGTGTTATTTTTTGATGTAATTGTAGATGGGACCCGGACCATTTGTCCAGAAGATCCCATTGAAACGTCCTCGCATGGAACCTGCCGAAGGGAATGGCCTCGTAAGCTGCAACCATTTTCCCCAGAACTCGAGTGCATTGATGAACTGACACTCTTTTTGGCTTTAGCAGGTCTCGGACCATGTTCTGGAGGTCCTGGACTTTTTCCAACGGGAGGAAAACTTTCTTTTGTTCCGTGTCCAGTATCATGCCTAGGAACGCTAGTCGAGTTGTTGGACCCAACTGTGACTTTGGCAGATTGAGAATCCATCCATGTTGCTGAAGCACTCTCTGAGAGAGTGACACGTTCTCCAGTAATTGCTCTCTTGATCTCGCTTTTATCAGGAGATCGTCCAAGTATGGGATAATTGTGACTCCTTGCTTGCGCAGGATCACCATCATTTTCCACCATTATCTTGGTGAAAATCCTCGGGGCCGTGGAAAGCCCAAACGGCAACGTCTGAAACTGATAATGACAATCCTGTACCGCGAATCTCTGGTACTCCTGATGAGAGGGATATATGGGGACATGAAGGTAAGCATCCTTTATGTCCAGTGACGCCATAAAATCCCCCCCCTTCCAGGCAGGCTATCACCGCTCGGAGCGATTCCATCTTGAATTTGAATCTTTTCAGGTACAGGTTTAGGGATTTTAGATTTAAAATAGGCCTGACCGAACCATCCGGCTTCGGGACCACAAATAGGGTTGAATAATACCCTTTTCCCTGTTGGCTCAGGGGAACCCTGATAATCACTCGCTGTTGACACAGCGTTTGAATTGCAGCTAGCACTACTTCCCGCTCTGGGGTAGAAGCTGGTAAGGCCGACTTGAAAAATCGGCGTGGGGGCACATCTTCGAATTCCAGCTTGTAGCCCTGGGAGACTATTTCTATCACCCAAGGGTCCACGTCTGACTGAACCCAGACTTGGCTGAATAGTCGAAGGCGTGCCCCCACCTGTGCGGACTCCCGCAGGGGAGCCCCAGTGCCATGCGGTAGATTTAGCGGAAGCCGGGGAGGACTTCTGCTCTTGAGAACTAGCCGCAGCAGGTGTCCTCTTGCCTCTACCCTTACCTCTGGCGAGGAAAGAGGAGCCCCGACCTCTTCTGGATCTATGCGACCGAAAGGACTGCATCTGATATTGTGGAGGTTTCTTTTGCTGTTGGGGAACAAAAGGTAAAAAGGTAGACTTACCCGCGGTAGCTGTGGAAACCAGGTCCGCGAGGGCGTCCCCAAACAATACATCACCTTTGTAAGGTAAAACCTCCATATGCCTTTTTGAGTCTGCATCCCCCGTCCATTGGCGGATCCATAAGGCTCTTCTTGCCGAAATAGCCATAGCATTGGCTCTTGAACCCAGTAATCCAATGTCTCTTTGAGCGTCCCTCATATATAAGACTGCGTCCTTAATATGAGCTAATGTTAACAAAATGGTGTCCCTATCTAGGGTATCAAGGTCAGCTGACAGGGTATCTGTCCAAGCTGCTACTGCACTACATGCCGACGCAATTGCCGGTCTAAGCAAAGTACCAGTATGAGTGTAGATAGACTTTAATGTAGTCTCTTGCCTGCGGTCCGCAGGATCCCTGAGGGCCGCTGTGTCAGGGGACGGTAGCGCCACCTTCTTGGAAAGGCGTGTTAAGGCTTTGTCCACTGTGGGAGAGGATTCCCAACGTACCCTGTCCTGTGTAGGGAAAGGGTACGCCATAAGAATCCTTTTGGGAATCTGCAGCTTCTTATCTGGAGTTTCCCATGCTTTTTCACATAACTCATTAAGTTCATGGGAAGGAGGAAAGTTTATAACCTGTTTCTTTCCCTTAAACATGTGTATCCTCGTGTCGGGCACCGAGGGCTCATCAGTGATATGTAAAACATTTTATTGCAATAATCATGCACTGAATACTTTTTGACACCCTGGGGTGCAGTCTTGCTTCATCATAGTCGACACTGGAATCAGAGTCCGTGTCGGTATCTGTGTCCCCTATTTGTGAGAATGGACGTTTCTGAGCCCCTACGGGTCCTGTGAGTCTGCACAATTCGTAGATTGACCACCTGCCGACACCCTGGA
The DNA here is from genome assembly GCF_028390025.1 of Pseudophryne corroboree. Taxonomy (NCBI): domain Eukaryota; kingdom Metazoa; phylum Chordata; class Amphibia; order Anura; family Myobatrachidae; genus Pseudophryne; species Pseudophryne corroboree. The sequence continues at coordinate 111,868,597 of NC_086444.1, read as the reverse complement.
CTCTGCTTTGTCCAGCCTCTTATGCAGTGAAGCTACACTAGCATTTAACATATGCCACATATCCATCCAATCCTGAGTCGGCACCGCCGACTGGGACCCACCACTCATCTGTTCCACCTCCTCTTTGGATAAGCCTTCCGTTTCAGACATGCCGACACACACGTACCGACACCCCACACACACAGGGATATAGCTATGAGGGGACAATTCCCTAAAGCAGGCCCTTTGGAGAGACAGAGAGAGAGTATGCCAGCACACACCAGCGCCAAACTGACCCAGGAAAACACCCAGACAGCGCTTTTATATCATATATATACTGATTTTCCCCACTCACTGCGCCAATTATGTGCCCCCCTCTCTTTTTTTCCAGCCCTCTGATGTTCAGCAGGGGAGAGTACGGGGAGCCAGCGTTCTCTGCAGCCTCTGTGGAGAAAATGGCGCTGGTTAATGCTGAGGGATCAAGCTCCGCCCCCTCGCGCAGCGGGCATCGGTCCCGCTCGTATATTTGAAAAAATGGCGGGGGATCTGTAGTTTACTGCCTCCGCAGCCTAACTACTTAATTTTATGCCCAAACGAGGATTATTGCTGCCCAGGGCGCCCCCCCTGCGCCCTGCACATAACAGTGCCCTGTATGTGTGTAAAGTGTGGGAGCAATGGCTTACCTCAGGAAGATCTGATGTCTTCTGCCGCCTGACGTCTTCTTTCTTCTTTACTCACCCGGCTTCTTTTTTCCGGCATCTGTGAGGAGGGTGGCGGCACGGCTCCGGGACGAACCCCAGGGTGAGACCTGTGTTCCGACTCCCTCTGGAGCTAATGGTGTCCAGTAGCCTAAGAAGCAGAGCCCTTAAACTCTTAAGAAGTGGGTCTGCTTCTCTCTCCTCAGTCCCACGATGCAGGGAGTCTGTTGCCAGCAGAGCTCCCTGAAAAGAAAAAACCTAACAAAGTTCTTTTACAGAAAACTCAGGAGAGCTCCCTGTAATGCACCCTATCTCCTCTGGGCACAAGATCTAACTGAGGTCTGGAGGAGGGGCATAGAGGGAGGAGCCAGTGCACACCCATACTAAAAGTTCTTTTAGGTGCCCATGTCTCCTGCGGAGCCCGTCTATACCCCATGGTCCTTACGGAGTCCCCAGCATCCTCTAGGACGTAAGAGAAAATGCTATTATTACGACTGAAAGACTCATCTATTTGGATTCCCAGCTCACCATGGAACTTTTAAATGAAGACAAAGCATGATCCCGCATACACAGGCTGATAGAAGACATCTTCACACAGCATTTTCCGCAATGTCACAAATATAACAATACATTCTAAAACCAATCATGCGGGAAATGCTCACAATGTTGGGTTACTAGTTACATTCCAAACACGGTCCAATTTGTAAGACGTTTGTACAGTATGTTTCCCCAGTGTGTGTTTTTTTTTTTTTTTTTTTTTTAAGAGGTGGCTTCCGTCTGGGTGCTCTGTTGGTTCTCACAAGATTGAGTCTAGTGTGTAGTCAGATGTATAGATATTAAACTAGTGCAAAACTTATGTAAAGTGCATTGTAATATGGAGGCTCTATAGAAGTTATGGTTTATAAATAAATAAGTGAATAAATGTGTGTGGCCAATTCCAGAGGTATACACCATAGATGTCGAGCGCTGCCTCTCAGAGGTCTGCCTGACACTAGGACACCTAAACAGATGAAAAGAGGTGACAGTTACAGAAAATGAAATAAGCCAATCTTTATCAAACACGTGGGTTGTTGTTGTTTTTTTTACTCTTCCAACAAGTTCCCTGTAATGCTTTAAAATAAATGGAAAAAATGACTGATCGTCATCAAGTCCGTCTCTTCGAGGCTTAGGAAAAGTCGGCACAATCTCCTTTACTGGACTGTGACAGTTCAAAGGAGGACATAAACTAGAAGGGTTCCATGTAAAAGTCGAAAAATGCCAATTATATTCCATCAACAAAGCCAATTTCAGGATAACCCCCCTGACACAGGAGATGCTCAGTGCGCAGTCAGGACACTTCATGCTCATTAAACCACCACTGATCTAGTGACAAATTGCCTAAAAGTATGTGAAGGCGCTCTGCATCGCCTGACAGACCATCAAAAAAGATATTCTGGAGTGCAAATAAGCAAGTTATTACCGTTTTACAGCAAAGTTCAATAACTCCACTTACTGGCATTTGGAACCCCAACTGCTGCCTCAAATGACTAGAACTAATATTATGGTGTACTGTAGTAATAAAATAATAACAATAAAGGATTTCCACAGTCACTGTAGTAGTAATTTTATTCACTCAAGACACTAATTACATGTAATACTGCTTCAGATGAATCAGAATAAGGACTCATACACTAGGGTGTAATAACTTTGCACTTCAACAGAACAGATTCCAGAGTATATTGCTATGAACATGTTTCCTATAAAATGCGTTATATTATATCAGGCAAATAACGCACATGAATTTGATGCAACACAAACAGCTGACAGAAAATTAATGAGTATAGGTACATTCACTTTTATTTATCTTTTGTACTAGGAGTAATAAAATATTCCTCCAGCCTAATCCTACCCCTACTGTTAACCCCTAATTCTCCCCTCCTGCAGCCTACCCATAACCCTCCCCCAAGTGCTATCCCCTAATCCTCCCCTCCTGCAGCCTACCATTAACCCTCCCCCAAGAGTTAACCCCTAATCCTCTCCTCCTGCAGCCTACCCATAACCCTCCCACTAGTACTAACCCCAACTCCCACTAGTGCTAACCTCAACTCTCCCCCTAGTGCTAACCCCTAATCCTCCCCTCCTGCAGCCTACCCATAACCCTCCCCCAAGTGCTAACCCCTAATCCTCCCCTCCTGCAGCCTACCCTTAACCCTCCCACTAGTGCTAACCCCAACTCTCCCCCTAGTGCTAACCCCTAATCCTCCCCTCCTGCAGCCTAACCCTGACTCTCCCTCTAGTGCTCACCCCTAATGCTCCCCTCCTGCAGCCTACCCATACCCCTCCCCCTAGTGCTCACCCCTAATGCTCCCCTCCTGCAGCCTACCCATACCCCTCCCCCTAGTGCTAATCCCTAATTCTTCCCTCCTGCAGCCTACCCATACCCCTCCCCCTAGTGCTAATCCCTAATTCTCCCCTCCTGCAGTCTAGCCATAACTCTACACCTAATGATAATCCCCAATTCTCCCCTCCTGCAGCCTAACCCTAACTCTCCCCAGCACTAACCTCTAATCCTTCCCCCTGCAACCTAGCCCTAAACCCCGCCTAGTGCTAACCCCTAATCTTCCCCTCCTGCAGCCTAGATCTAACACTTACCCTAGTGCTAGCTGCAATCCTCCCATCCTGCATCTTACCCATAACCCTCCCCCTAACTTTTCCCTCCTGCAGCCTAACGTTCCCCTAGTGCTAATCCCTAATGCAGACTAGACCTAACCCCCCCCCCGTGCCAACCCCTAATCCTCCCCTCCTGCAGCCAAGCCCTAAATGTCCCCCTAGTGCTAACCCCTAACTCTCCCTCATCCCTACGCTCAATGCTAAATGACATTTCACATGTTGACATCATAACAATTTGAATGTGAATATAGTACCTGTATCCCTGTAAATATACCCCCTTTGTGCACTGTCACTGTATTTTAGTGATAAGATCCAGTTGACTCAAAACTGCTTCTGTCCCCCTTCCTAAAGCTGGGTACATACCTACGTTGATCAACTCAAAAATTGTATAGGTGTGTATGTAGGAGCGTTATCTGATGAACGGCTTAAAACGCTCCTGCAAGCGGCCACATCTTATCTGCAGAGTAATATTTGAACTGCTCGACCTCTCAATCCTGTAGAAGAATGTATCCCTAACTCCATGTATATAGGGGTCACACTGATCGGATAAAAGTGTCTATCTGATCTGCCAAGTGATTTGCATAGTGTGTACCCAGCTTTACCTAGTACCTCCTTCCATGTTATCTGCATCCTCTTATTTGGGAAAAGAAATACAAACTGCAAAAAAAACAAAACAAAACAGTTTGTGCCCATGCAACGGCTGTGCTGGCAACAGAAGCATTTACTATGATAATTAGTATTTACTGAGAATTCTTTGTTTAAACTTCCCCTTTTTTCTTCTTTACTCTGCAGTCCCCCAAGATCCTGACAAATCCATTCTGTTTATCGGTCCTTTTAACACCATTTTCCCTGGTGCACCGAGTCATGCAGCACAATGGCTAAGACCACACTTAATAATTCCCTTATGGAATTGGCAGATCTCTCAGCAGCCGAAGTGATAACTTCCTCCCTGTGAGAGATTAGTAACCCTGCGGCGAGAGGTGAAAAGTGAGGCGTGTTTACTAGACCTCCTGTGTTACTAGCAGGAGTCATGTGAAACACAGGGTCTCAGACCTTGGACAAATCACACACAGAAACATAGTATGTAAAATAGAACATGTAGCAAATAATGACTAAAAATTTGGGAGAACTTCCTTAGCTTATATATAAAATCGCAGGCGACTCTGGACTATTTTTAGTCAGCCACGGTGAATTTGTTCACAGCTTTAGGAGGCCCCAGTGTCTCAGTATATTTTCACAAGGCCACTGCGAATGAAATTGCATCCGCACATGCAACCCCTGACTCAGGCCCTGCGCAGATTTTTGCCTCTCACACGTTTTATTGTGAAGCCCTGGATCTGCAAACAGGTAGCTAAATAATATGGCTACAGCTCTTAGAGTGGGAGTATTTGCCAACATGACACCAATAATCCAAACACCATGAATGAAGAGGGCACACAATACATCCATCAAAGTAAAGGGAAACACAAACCAGGGATAATCATACCTCCAAGTTCTTTTATATTCAGAATGGCACTCTGGAATGGAACAGCTTTTATACTAAATCCTAAAACATAAACAGAACAAGCAGTAGTGAATGGTTAGGTGCGACACCATAGGCAAATCTCTACCAGTCTGTACTAGCCATTACTCCCACCGCTGAGCCACACTTCTGCATTAGGAGGAAAAGTGATTTGACGTTAATGTCTCCCTTCACAACTTAAATTGGGCATACACTATACAATTTGGCACAAAATAGAAAATAAGAGAAACACTATGGTGCGCAGAGCAGCCTATACAGTAATTGCACTGGTAAGGGTGACTCCCACACCCCCAAGACAAGCAAAAAAAACAGAGATTTGTGCAATCAACTATATATGGCGCTGTGATATATATGGATATCTATTTACAATAAATATCAGTGACAGTGCTGATTTTAATTACGTTCCTGTGGTGATTTCAAAATCCAGCGTGTGATCTCGTCTTTCAAATCTCGTACTTCTTCCTAAAGTTTTTCTGGAGTGCCAATGTCTCAGTCGTAATGATCATAAAAAGACAGAAAGAGAACCGTATCTAGTGTAATACGTTCTTTTTTATTTTTAAAATTTACAGACTGGACAATACATAAAACATTAAAAAAACATATGGTCCCAAATGTGGAACCAATGTGTGAGCACACTGAACGTCAGATGATATCCCAAACAGGTAATAGAAGAAATAATTACCGGACAATTTGAGTACCCAAACAAGTTCTCAAACAAGTGTGAAAAGTTCCAGCTGGCCTCCCGGGAAATGGTCCGCTGGTATCCGGTATTTGGTTCCTCAGAAAGACACTGCGGGGTCACCTGCGCTCCACCGGTTCTCTTTTTGTCTTTTAATGATCATTACGACTGAGACATTGGCACTCCAGAAAAACTTTAGGAAGAAGTACGAGATTTGAAAGACGAGATCACACGCTGGATTTTGAATTCACCACAGGAACGTAATTAAAATCAGCACTGTCACTGATATTTATTGTAAATAGATATCCATATATATCACAGCGCCATATATAGTTGATTGCACAAATCTCTGTTTTTTTATACACTATACAATTATCTGGCAGATCACCTGTGGTTGGAATGAAAACCTGGTAATGGACGAGAGCAACGGACAATCGACCATTTGCTCCCAAACACTGGAAAATGGACAAAACCTAGCCGTGATTTCACCAATTTGTATATACTACAGGTTTTGTCCATTTTCCAGTATTTGGGAGCAAATGGTCGATTGTCAGTTGCTCTCATCCATTACCAGGTTTTCATTCCAACCACAGATTATCTCTGACAGATAATTGTATAATAATTGTATATAGTGTATGCCTAGCTTTAGGACTATAGTATAATATATAATATAATATATACTATAATCTAGAATACAATACTATATATATATATATATATATAGAGAGAGAGAGAGAGAGAGAGAGAGAGAGAGAGAGAGAGAGAGAGAGAGATAGTTATTCATTCATTATGTACTGTATAGTGTACATGCCATACAATTCCATGGACTTGGTAGCCCTGTACATCCAGTTGTATCCTGTAAGACTAGAGTCCTGTGACAGATGATCTGACCCACTGTGATTACTTAGTCCTAGGCAGGCGGTAACTACTAGTCAACAGTATCTACAGTACGGTGGCCGCCTAAGGTTGGTGTCAGACGGACATTTCAAAGGCTTTTTAACAGTCAACCTAACTACCGTGTAAAAAGAGATATGTAACCTCTCTCGTATTTAACCTGTCAGTATAGGAGCCATCCAAGATGAATAAGGATGCTGATCTAGCTGTGAAGCCACATCTGACACCAACTACCGGTTTGCCATCAGTTCTGAAGAACACTTGGCTGAATACAAACAGATATGAATAGACCCCTAAGTCATTTGAACAATATCAGTGGGTCTGAAATTATCTGTGCAAGGAGCTATTTTGGCAGAGCAAAATCCAGTGCTAGAGCAGACATCTGCAGGCCACCAGAGGTGGGCAGGGATGCAGTTTACGGCATGCAGCACAAGTGGGCAGTTTTTCTGTGGGACACAAGTGCTGTACATGCAAGGCAATGCCAGCTAAATGTATCATCTTTGCCGATCCATGTGTAGCAGTTGGGAAAAGGTCACAAGTAATGCTGCTATACCAGCTGGGCACTCTTGGTACAGTACATTGTGGGCACACTAATAGAGTATTATACCTTTATTGCAGTACATTATTTTATTCTACATCACTACTTGGCAAATGCAGATTAACTGGCACTGCGCAAGAGGCAAATAAATCCAATGAAGAACATACAGGTAGCTCATATGGGCATTTACGACAGTGGGCAAAAAGCAATGCCACATACATGGCCAATTTAATATTCATTGTGAATGGCTGAGAGTCCTGTCAGCATGTTCTTCCCAGGACTTATTATTCGGACTTGCTGAGCCGGTTTAGTTGTATATACCAAGCAACGAGCGCTTACTAGTGGGCACGAGCCATTAAACACCTGATAATATTAAAGAACAATTGCTCCCTAAAATGATTAAGTGAGAAATAGCTCCTCCCTACCGCACAACTGTAAGGTTCCACCCCAGAGATCACACATCTTAAAGAACTAATCCCCCCACATGCATGCTGGGAGATTCAAGACTGGCACAGTTTTATGTTGGCACAAGATCTACCAAACAGCTGGGATCCCTGGCATGTGATTGGCACACAGGTGGGCGGGGAGGAGGTGGGGTGTTTAAAAAAAAAAAAAAAAAATCCCAGTCAACAAATCCTTTAAAGCCAAGGGAAAATGATAACTCAAATAAAACCGTAATAGGCTGTAATTGTTATAGCAATAAATACATTCCCTTATTTTCATCAGGTACAGTGACCGGGGGGAAGGGGAGGGGATGAACAAAAGAATTAGGATCAAACCGTATCCCCCCACCCTAATTATGGAGAGGTGCACAGTAAACGGAATTACCTGTGGTAGGCACGATATTGTCTTGGCTTTCACTGCACAGCTGCGATAACATGCTCGTCTTGCCGGATCCTGTGAGCCCTATACAAACTATATCGTATTCGGGCCGTGGAGGCGGAGGACCCTTACAACACAGGGCTCGAAAACACTGCAAAAAACACAATAAAAACCATTAGCAATAATAAATGCTTTATAATGGAATGTGTTCAATACGCATGACAAAGGAACAACACGGAACCTGTCACAGATGTTCAAAGAACAGAAAAATAAAATCTGATCAGACCATGAAAAACACACCATTTTTTCTATATTTTCATACCTTAAAACTATTCACATTAAACACATTGTATGCAATATGGTAGCTACACAGCGCTAAACTGGCTTTTCTGTAGTAGTAGAATGGAAAATCAATATTACAGAAGTTTCAGTAAACTTACTTTAAACCCATCCTAAGACTGTACAACGCAGGAAGAGGAGTGCGCACAAAGGAACAGACTAGGGCACAATAAGCGTCCCAGAGGAATTAGTGATACAACAAACTTAAAAATACTGTTACTTAAAGATTGGTAAATTCTCCTTTAGGTTGCAGTACACACTCCGTACAATGGGGGTCATTCCGAGTTGTTCGCTCGCAAGTGGATTTTAGCAGATTTGCTCATGCTAAGCCGCCGCCTACTGGGAGTGAATCTTAGCATCTTAAAATTGCGAACGATGTATTCGCAATATTGCGATTACACACCTCTGTGCAGTTTCTGAGTAGCTCCAGACTTACTCTGCCAGTGCGATCATTTCACTGCTTGTCGTTCCTGGTTTGACGTCACAAACACACCCAGCGTTCGCCCAGACACTCCCCGTTTCTCCAGCCACTCCCGCGTTTTTCCTGGAAACGGTAGCGTTTTTTCCCACACGCCCATAAAACGGCCTGTTTCCGCCCAGAAACACCCACTTCCTGTCAATCACATTACGATCGCCAGAACGAAGAAAATGCCGTGAGTAAAATTCCTAAGTGCATAGCAAATTTACTTGGCGCAGTCGCAGTGCGGACATTGCGCATGCGCATTAAGCGGAAAATCGCTGCGATGCGAAGATTTTTACCGAGCGAACAACTCGGAATGACCCCCAAGGGGCCGGATTCATATTTGTAAGTTAAGCAAGCAACTGGGCAAAACCATGCAGCACTGCAGGTGGGGCAGATGTAACATGTGCAGAGAGATTTCGATTTGGGAGGGGTTATGTTGCATCGTTGCAGGTATATACTGGCTGCTTTTGTATATAGCCCACATATGATTTTTACACTGCAATTTAGATTTCAGTTTGGACACAGCCCACCCAAATCTACATCTGCACTTGTTACATCTGCCCCACCTGCAGTGCAACATGGTTTTTTTCCAGTTGCTTGCTTTTTTTGCTTTACTTCCAAACATGAATTAGGCCCAATATACAGTAATTCAGAAAACGGATCCAATAATAATACACAAAAACACCCCTTATCTGGTATAACACACAGTATATACCAATACAGTTCATAGCACGGCATTGTATCAAGCCAGCTTACAGCTTGTACCGCGAACCACAGCCCATACCACTGTACTGAGCAAACAGACAATCCATCAAAGAACGTGTGAAAATACGTTGTGTAACATCATTTGAAAATGGGTTTTACCAATACAGTAAACTTGTGGGCTGTTTGTTGATGATTGGGGTTGGTAAAGCATGACCGACCACCAGTCACCATACCGACACCGGGAACCCGGCACTGAGATGCCCGACAGGGGGGAGAGCGCAACGAAGACCCTTGTGGGCTCGCTGCGGGCTTGGGGGCAAGTTGCGGACACCCACCAGTGGGAATAGTCCCTGTTAGTTGGCATGCCGACTGTGGGGATTTTGAGGGGGGAGGGGATGTAGGTGTCGGTATTATGACCGGCGGCATAACTACATCCCCTCCAAGCAGCCAACATATGCCGCTCATCTCAAAATGCCAGCGTAAAATATAGTCATAAGACGTTGCCGAAATAGGCCAGCACCACTATACTACAGCAGGCCAGGAACAGGCCACTAGCACTGAGAGGCCTAGCTGAATTATGGATTATGGATCATCATTTATTATGACATATGCAACAAAATATTCAACAGCACAGGGGGTAAGGCCCAGAGGGGGTAAGGCAAATTGGGGGGCAGCACGAGTCCTCTGTACAGGGCTTGCTTTCCTGGAACAGCCTGAGAAGTGAAGATTTCAATAAAACATTTGTCCCAGTCAGGAGGATTATAATGTGTAACATACATGTTGATAGAGTAGTGCTGTTCCCCTTACTCAGCTACGGCTGAGAATCATGTGGGAACTGTATAATACACACAACATGCAGTTCATTGTATCGGGCTGGCGTCCGTTTATGGGATTTCAGGGATGCATAATCCACTTGTGATCACAGCTCGCTGGATGTGAGGAGGTAACAGGGTTGGAGTGAGAAGGACAACAAGTCAGAGCTGCCAGCTAATTTTACAGCTCTCATGAAGCTCTGCGTTATGCACCATCACGCCTCTAATGTGACCGGACATATTAAACCTCTCTCTAAAAGTAACAAGTACGAGATCTGCACATGTCAAGCCAACAATCACCATATATACATGCAGGTAAAGGATTTAACTGCTGACTCCCCCGCCAGCCATCCCTCGTAGCGACTGCAAGAGTATACGCTTGGGGCATTGGACTGGAGGGAGGAATCAAATACTGTTGACAAATACACTGGTCTACATAGTGGCACAGTGGTTAATACTGTTGTCTCCCAGTGCTGTGGTCCGGAGTTCAATTCCCAACCAATGTTTTATTTGTGTAGGGTTTGTATGTTCTCCCCAAGTTTGTGTGGGCATCCTGTGGCACTCCGAAAAACTTGTGGAGGGGGGGGGGGGGGGGGGAGATGATTATATGAATGGTACGTATTGTCTGTACAGTGCCGAGTAATTGGTTATATAAACAACAAAACTAATGCACTCAAAGTGTGGTTTTGTTGTGGTATCTCGGCCATCTTTACAGTGCAGACTGCCGTTCACTGGTTTCCCTTCAGACAATCTAAGTTTACATTGTAAGAGCCTCTATCTAAATGAATCACGGTTGGTTATTGAACAGCTTTAAAAAATAAAATAAAAATAAAACCCTAGAATGACTACAACACCCATACCCTATTCAACCTAACTAACCTGGCTGTCCTTATTTAGTCCTTTACGCCTCACGTTAAGGTTCACAAATACCAAAAAAAGTCTTATTTTTGAGACGGATGTCATTCAATTTATTAAACAAAAAGCACCGTTATCGGGGCATTTCATTCACACAACTATAAAGGGGGGTACACACCTAGAGATGTGTGCTGAGCGATCTATCACAGACCGCTCAGCACACATCTGTCCCCCCACAGGGGTGGGGCATTCACTTCACACAGCGTTGAAGTGAGCGACCTGCTAGACTGCATGCAGGCTCAATCTAGCACCGGCGATAGGCCCGCGCATCGCTATCACTTGGGGACACACACAAAAGACCCGTGCTTAAGTTCTAAGCAATCTAGTCAGATTGCTTAGATTTCCAGAACGGATCTCTCTGTGTGTACCCCCCTTAAGTGTGTGTCATACATTTTCTTTTTCACAGCCCTAAAAACCTGACGAGACAGACCGTTCTCACACTTGTTGCAATCTAGGTTTTAAAATATGCACCCAGACGAGCCTGTAAATGAGAACATGATCAAAGTTGTTGGGGTCAGACTAAGAAAAACAATGGCACTAGTGCCTGTCAGAAGGTGATTCCCACTGCACAGAAAGGTTCAGATTACTCCACGCAGCATGAAAAACGCTCATTTTCTACAAGAGAGTGAGAGAGAGAGAGGTTTCCTCTTGTGATCACGAGGAACCTCACTAATGCTCTGCAATCAGTTGTTGTCGTCAGTCGTGCTTCTCAAAAACAGCTGAAAAGTCAGAAAAAAATAGAAATAAAGCACTGGAAGAAAAATGAATCTATATCGCTATGAGAAATGTTTGATATTTTTACAGCATAAATCTTAATGTCAGTGACAGGAAAGGGCTACGGTGGGCTATTAACATAAATCTGACAAACGCTAATTTGATGGGTGGCTGTATCTGTCTGCTGCTAGGCCAGTCTAGACAGTCTATTGAGAAAAGCTAAAACACAACTGTTTGTCCCCTGTAACACCATCTGGTAATGGCAATAAGAGCCTACCCAGTGCCATTCACAAGTGGGATCAAAGGACATGCAAATGCCTTCATGAAGTCCTACACACAGAAGATTCAATCTGAGCTCACCAAGCAGTTTTCTGAAGACCTTAACGAAGAAATCCCGGACTTTGTCAGCACTTAGCAATGCGTGAACAGAAAGAGGGGAGGGGGGGTGCCATGGCTGTTAACAGGCAGGACCCCGCTATACCTGCTTGAGAACGCACAGCAACCTGCAAAACTTCTTCGGCCAACGAGTTTTAACCCATCAGACGCCCATTAATTCCAAAGCACGAACAGGCCTATTGGCATTCATTGCACTTCATAGTTAAGTGTATTTCCCTCGCTCGTTCTTCCATTAATCTCCACTCCGGCATTACATCAAAGCGATGGGGGCCCCCTATTGAACTGCTGTAAGTATGGCAAACATAAAAGTCTGATCAAGAGGCAGGGCCTTCTCCGAGCCTTCTGAGTTCCACTAGTTTCTGCACAGAAGGAACGGACGCAGTGCAACTTCCATTCATGAAAGAGCAGAAGCAACACGCTACTAACTTCTGTTCCCTCTTCTATGAAAAACGAATCAGAAGGTGATCAGGGAATAAGAAATCAAACAAAATAATGCCACAGGTGGTGCTGGTGGTCTTAGAACATTTTCCCCCAGCAAAAAAACACTTTCCCTGAAAAAATAAACAATGACGCTGGCAGAAATGTAACATTGCTAATGATAACTGCGTGCGATTGGTCAACCACAGTGAAAACAGACCCATTTATGCAAAACCCCTAAAACAGCAGCAACATTGATTTTAAAAGCGACTTTACACTGTACTGCACACTTGTTCTATGCAGATAAAAGATTGTGTCTTACTCCATTGCTGCACATACATTTTTAAATGTGGTCATTGGAAAAAATTTAATGTTTTATTTGCGCTTGCTACTCTTCACATGCTACAGGATCCAAGACTCTTGGGTATTAACTAACTGCACTATCCGGCCACTGACAGTAATTGGTTTCCATTGCGTACTGCGATTTTTAGCGACTTCAGAATTCCCTGTGAAACCACAGCCCCAGTCGTACTCCAGTCACATCTGACCCAGGTGCATCAAGGGGAGGAAGCCGCAGCTTCAGACAAGCCTGCGGAACAAACTATGAATACTGTAGGTTTTATTATTGCTGAAGCGCTTTATTATTCAGTTAACTTGCAACGCTGATTGACCATGTATGTTGCTCCACACTAGAATATGTATGCCAAATATCAAAGTCCACCCCATATCCTTAGTCACTGACTAACCAACAAATAGATAATATTGCAATCTAAATGGGACCAATTAAATTCAACACTTCAATTGAATAGCTCCAGGAGGGAGCTCATGGAGTTATTCAATTCAGCGCGACATTATGCTGGAGCGGAGGATTTCTTCTTGCATCCCTCCGTGGGTTGCGAGCAGAAATCCGACAAAATTAATGGTGCAATTAGTGTTCCTATTCGGGCGCCATGATCCAGGCTAGGTTACTATTCCCAAACGTAGTCCACGTGGATGCCAAACAATGGAAGAGTTGAACTTTTTTATTTTTAAAGTGTTGACCTTTCGTACCCTGTCGACCTATCATCCAGATCCCGGAAGAGGTGCCTCAAACTGCTCTATATCTGCATGACTAAAGATGGCATTTAACCATCGCTTCTAAACCATTCGATGGTATGAGCCGCTGAGCACATATGAAAAGGACAGAGCTAGTTCGCGCATTTTTCCAAAACCTTCCGCAGAGTCAGCATTTCTCGTTAACCAATCATCGGTAAAACATTCACAATAACATAATCAACTGGCAGAGCCACCAGCAACGGGCTGAAAACATTGATGCCTGTGACCGGGATGCAGTTAAAATGCTGGCGGTCGGGATGCCGGCTGTCAGTATACCGCCAGAGCATCCCATCTGCCGGAATGCCAGCAGCGAGTCACAGGTTCTATTTCCACTCGGTTGGTGGCGTTGACCCACAAACCGAGTTGGCCAGAAGCGTGGCGAGCACAGTGAGCCCGAGTGGGCACTCGCTGCCTTGTAGCTGGTATTCCGGCAGATGGGATGACGCTGGCGGTATACCGACAGCTGGCATCCCGTCTGCCGTCTTATTATACCGGATCCTTGTGACGCATCAGGTACTTATCCATCCCTTAGGTCAGGTAGAATTAGCAAAACTGCTCAAAGTTAGTATAAAACCTCCAACTCCTGACCTTCATGTGTACGGATAGTTCTATTAGGTTTTTAAACATAACACTGACAATTTTTGGATATTGGTTCCACATAAAACACGGGATCAGTACGAAATCCCGCTGGACGGGACCCCGGCGGTTGAAATACAGACACCGGAATCCCGACCAGCACAATCCCAACAGGGTTGGCGAGCGGAACACAGCCCCTTGCGGGCTCGCTGTGCTTGCCACGATGCGGGCACGGTGCCTCGCTACCCTTGGCATACTAATTTATTCTCCCTCTATGGGTGTCGTGGACACCAACGGAGGGAGAATATGTCGGGATTGTGCCGGTCGGGATTCCGGTGTCGGTATTTCGGCGGGATGTTGACCGCATCCCTAAAAACACGAATAGCAGTAACTCCACAGTCTCTGCCAGGAATACTCAACTAAAGTCACTCTTTTGAAGGGAGGTGAACAGACGGGTGACTGGCCTACAGTTCTCTTCATCACAATGGAGAAATGGAGGGTGCCAGGAAAAGTAGCAATTTCCAGTTGCTCAGAGTGCAGTGGAATGCATTATTATTTGCACTGGGATACAAACACAGACAAAGCATTGCAAACAGTCTTATCTTTGTCACACACAACAAACGAGTGACTTGTTTCACACACAGTGCCAGTAACTATGTGTAAGGCAGAGAGAGTCCAGGCAAGTTCAGTCCAGTTATGCCATCAATATTACAGTAATGACTCCATAAAATCCTTCCAGTAGTAAACAACATCGTACAAAAACAGAACAACAATCGGCATGCAGACATAATGACCTAGGGCCCAGGGTCAGACAGTTCAAAGCGATATTTATCTGTGTTATCTGTACAGGTTAGCCGGCTGCAGACTACATAAATCTATGCAACGTAACATGCCGAATTATGACACAGGATTTCGCCTCTGAAGAACAGGCCAGACGGGGAACATCACTCGTCATCTTCCAGTGACTTTGACAGGCCGCTATCAGCTGAAACACAATAAGACTGTAAGCTCTGACACTCAGGACAGGAATCTGGCAGTGAAGAGTGGACAAAATAAGAGAAGATTATTTAAGAACATGGCATAGTCTGAATGTAACAAGTCTTGTAGATCTTGCCAAGTAATGGGTAAGCCTGTTCTCTGAGCAAGCATTTTTCCCACTTTTAGGTCGTCTGCAATCTAAGGCATGGGGCACAAAGACTGACCCCAAATAGGACAGAATAGAGCGCTTGTAAGATTAGATATATTAAAATATATAAGATGACGCATTACCTAAAAGGGAAAAATAGGGGATAAAACAAGGCAATTTTTAATGTTTAAGCTCCTTTATGAAGATTTGTATTGGCAGACTAGTGTTTAGAGTGATACGAGGTATCCAAAACTTGCCAGGAAAGTTTAAAATTATATATCTATAGTTCCCGCTAGGAAGCCCCCAAGCCTTCCCATCACTGTGAATAGATACCGAACACATGTGCGAGGCATCTATTCATCAGGCGGTGATCGGCAAACGCAAATTTTCCCACCCGCGAGACACTGCGGCCCGTGGGTGGGGAAGGTACAGGTCAGGGCACATTTTGGTAATGGACACCCCCATAACTACACTGCATCCCACAATCATCATATACCTAAGCTTCTGTTTGTGCGCCAAGTAAAGCAGAAGTAGGAAATCGTTCCAACTCAACCACCTAGTACACGAGCTGTGGAAGTTTCTATAGTGGTAGCATAAAAACGGCAAGTTACATATTGCCTTTGCCAAAACACAGGGACTGTCCTGGACCTCCAAAAATTCCACACAAATATCAGTTACAACTAGACATTGACCTGTTAAATTGGTTCTTTTTTTTTGTTGTTTTCCCCATCATGGACAAAAGATGTAGGGAAATTCACTGAGTAGCATTCATAATCATAATACAGGATTCTGCAATAACTAAATGTATCTACGATTACGATGATTTTTTTTTACCAACTTTGTTTGCTGAAATGGCACTTCTACAGCAAGAAATAAAATGGGTAGAGGGAAGTCAGTCATCATACTATAAAAAGAGCAGAATAATTGAAATAGCTTCTTTTAAGCTGACTTTATTTAAAGATAATTTCAAACAGCGTGATTCTGTAATTACATAAGTGAGACAGTGCAACAAGCTAGAGCAGGCATTCCCAACCACGGTCCTCAAGGCACACCAACAGTGCAGGTTTTAGTGATATCCAGGCTGCAGCACAGATGGTTAAATCAAAATAACTGAGCTACTAATTAAGTCACCTGTGCTGAAGCCTGGATATCACTAAAACCTGCACTGTCAGTGTGCCTTGAGGACCGTGGTTGGGTATGCCTGAGCTAGAGGTTTAATGTTAATCTGCACTGCCATCCAGTGGCAAAAAAGCAGAATGCATAGTTACAGTATGTTACTTTTTTTTATAAATCGCTAGCTAGTTTGTAGATTAAATATCACATTAGAGTACTATATCCCTAGATATTGTGGCAAGTTATTCCATATAAGTAACCACTGGGGGGGGGGAAACCTTTCACTACTGCTAAGTCTGTACCACGCACTACTAAAAACCGATGCACACTATAGGGGT
Source organism: Pseudophryne corroboree (assembly GCF_028390025.1). Taxonomy (NCBI): domain Eukaryota; kingdom Metazoa; phylum Chordata; class Amphibia; order Anura; family Myobatrachidae; genus Pseudophryne; species Pseudophryne corroboree. The sequence goes on along the minus strand of NC_086444.1, from coordinate 111,851,807 downwards.
ATAAAATAAAAATAATAGCCTACAAAAATAAGAATTTACTTACCGATAATTCTATTTCTCGGAGTCCGTAGTGGATGCTGGGGTTCCTGAAAGGACCATGGGGTTCCTGAAAGGACCATGGGGAATAGCGGCTCCGCAGGAGACAGGGCACAAAAGTTAAGCTTTAGGATCAGGTGGTGTGCACTGGCTCCTCCCCCTATGACCCTCCTCCAAGCCTCAGTTAGGATACTGTGCCCGGACGAGCGTACATAATAAGGAAGGATTTTGAATCCCGGGTAAGACTCATACCAGCCACACCAATCACACTGTACAACCTGTGATCTGAACCCAGTTAACAGTATGAGAACAGAGGAGCCTCTGAAAGATGGCTCACTACAACAATAACCCGATTTAGTTAACAATAACTATGTACAAGTATTGCAGATAATCCGCACTTGGGATGGGCGCCCAGCATCCACTACGGACTCCGAGAAATAGAATTATCGGTAAGTAAATTCTTATTTTCTCTATCGTCCTAGTGGATGCTGGGGTTCCTGAAAGGACCATGGGGATTATACCAAAGCTCCCAAACGGGCGGGAGAGTGCGGATGACTCTGCAGCACCGAATGAGAGAACTCCAGGTCCTCCTTAGCCAGGGTATCAAATTTGTAGGATTTTACAAATGTGTTCTCCCCCGACCACGTAGCCGCTCGGCAAAGTTGTAAAGCCGAGACCCCTCGGGCAGCCGCCCAAGATGAGCCCACCTTCCTTGTGGAATGGGCATTTACATATTTTTGGCTGTGGCAAGCCTGCCACAGAATGTGCAAGCTGAATTGTACTACAAATCCAACGAGCAATAGTCTGCTTAGAAGCAGGGGCACCCAGCTTGTTGGGTGCATACAGGATAAAACAGCAAGTCAGATTTCCTGACTCCAGCCGACCTGGAAAACTATATTTTCAGGGCCCTGACAACATCCAGCAACTTGGAGTCCTCCAAGTCCCTAGTAGCCGCAGGTACCACAATAAGCTGGTTCAGGTAAAACGCTGACGCCACCTTAGGGATAAACTGGGGACGAGTCCGCAGCTTTGCTCTGTCCGAATGGACAATCAGATATGGCTTTGTGAGACAAAGCCGCCAATTTTGACACTCGCCTGGCCGAGGCCAGGACCAACCGCATGTTCACTTTCCATGTGAGATATATCAAATCCACAGATTTGAGTGGTTTAAACCAATGTGATTTTTGGAATCCCCAAAACTACGTTGAGATCCCCCAGTGCCACTGGAGACATCAAAAGGGGTTGTATATGCAGTACTCCCTTGACAAACTTCTGGACTTCAGGAACTGAAGCCAATTCTTTCTGGAAGAAAATTGACAGGCCGAAATTTGAACCTTAATGGACCCCAATTTGAGGCCCATAGACACTCCTGTTTGCAGGAAATATAGGAATTAACCTAGTTGAAATTCTTCCGTGGAGCCTTCCTGGCCTCACACCATGGAACATATTTTCACCTAAACTGTGATAATGTTGTGCGGTCACCTCCTTCCTGGCTCTGACCAGGGTAGGGATGACCTCTTCCGGAATGCCTTTTTCCCTTAGGATCCGGCGTTCACCCGCCCCTGCGTCAACGCAGCTGCGGTAAGTCTTGGAACAGACATGATTCTTGCTGAATCAAGACCCTTCTTATCTCTTGAAGTTCCGGTTACCTTGGCCAAACCGGAGCCACGAGTATAATTCTTACTCCTCTCCTTCCTATAATTCTCAATACCCTGGGTATGAGAGGCAGAGGAGGGAACACATACCCGACTGGTACACCCACGGTGTTACCAGAGCGACCCAGCTATTGCCTGAGGGTCTCTTGACCTGGCGCTTCAGGTGGGACGCCATCTTATGACCACCTTTGGTCTTTCCCACGGTTTACAATCATGTGGAAACTTCCAGATGAAGTTCCCACTTTTCCGAGTGGAATTCATTCCTGCTGAGGAAATTCAGTTTTCCACTCCCGGAATGAACACTGCTGACAGTGTTATCACATGATTTTTTGCTCAGCGAAAAGTTCTTGCTGTCATTGCCCTCCTGCTTCTTGTGCCGCCCCGTCTGTTTACGTGGGCGACTGCCATGATGATGTCCGACCAGATCAGCACCGACTGACTTTGAAGCAGAGGTCTTCCTAGGCTCAGAGCATTGGAAATTGCTCTTAGCTCCAGTATATTCATGTGGAGAAAAGTCTCCAGACTTGACCACATTCCTTGGAAATTTCTTCCCTGTGTGACTGCTTCCCAGCCTCTCAGGCTGGCATCCGTGGTCACCAGAACACAGTCCTGAATGCTGAATGTGCTGTCCTCTAGAAGATGAGCACTCTGCAGCCCCCACAGAAGAGACACCCTTGTCCTTGGAGACAGGATTATCTGCTGATGCATCTGAAGATGCGATCCGGACCATTCGTCCAGCAAATCCCCCTGAAAATTTTTTGCGTGAGATCTGCCGAATGGAATTGCTTCGTAAGAAGCCACCATTTTTCCCAGGACTCCTGTGCATTGATGCACTGATACTTGGCCTGGTTTTAGGAGGTTTCTGACTAGTTCGGATAGCTCCCTGGCTTTCTCCTCCAGGAGAAACACCTTTTTCTGGACTATGCCCAGAATCATTCCTAGGAACAGCAGACGTATCGTCGGAAAAACGCTGCGATTTTTGGAATATTTAGAATCCACTCGTGCTGTCATAGAACTACTTTAGATAGTGCTATTCCGACCTCCAACTGTTCTCTGGACCTTTCCCTTTTCAGGATATCGTCCAAGTAAGGGATAATTAAGATGCCCTTTTCTTTGAAGAGAATCATCTTTTCGGCCATTACCTTGGTAAAGGCCCGGGGTGCCGTGGATAATTCAACGGCAGCGTCAGAAACTGATATTGACAGTTCTGTACCACGAACCATAGGTACCCTTGTTGAGAAGGGCAAATTTGGACATGGAGGTAATCCTTGATGTCCAGGGACACCATATAGTCCCCTTTTTTCCGGTTCGCTATCACTGTTTTGAGTGACTCCATCTTGATTTGAACCTTTGTATGTAAGTGTTCAAAAATTTCAGATTTAGAATATGTCTCACCAAGCCGTCTGGCTTCAGTACCACAATATAGTGTGGAAGACTAATACCCTTTTCCTTGATTGTAGGAGGGGTACTTTGATTATCACCTGCTGGAAATACAGCTTGTGAATTTTTTTCCCAATACTGCCTCCCTGTCGGAGGGAGCCTTTGGTAAAGCAGACTTCAGGAACCTGCGAGGAAAAGATGTCTCGAATCTCCAAACTGTACCCCTGGGATAATACTTTGTACGATCTAGGGGTCAACTTGCGAGTGATCCCACTGCACGCTGAGACTCTTGAGACGACCCCCCACCTCACCTGAGTCAGCTTGCACGGCCCCAGCGTCCTGCTGAGGACTTGGCAGACTCGGTGGAGGGCTTCTGTTCCTGGAAAGGGGCTGCCTTCTGCAGTCTACTTCCCTTTCCTCTATGTCTGGGCATATATGACTGGCCTTTTGCCCGCATGCCCTTATGGGAACGGAAGGATTGAGGCTGAAAAGACAGTGTCTTTTTCTGCTGAGATGTGACTTGGGGTAAACAGGTTGGATTTCCCAGCTGTTGCCGTGGCCCCCAGGTCCGATGGACCGACCCCAAGTACCTACTCTCCTTTATACGACCATACTTTCATGTGCCGTATGGGATCTGCATCACCTGACCACTGTCGTGTCCATAACATCTTCTGGCAGATATGGACAACGCACTTATCTTGATGCCAGAGTGCAAATATCCCTCTGTGCATCTCGCATATATATATATATATATATATATATATATAGACTGCATCCTATTAAATGCTCTATATCACTAAAATATTTTCAGTCAGGGAATCCGACCAAGCCAACCCAGCACTGCATTTCCAGGCTGAGGCGATCGCTGGTCGCAGTATAACCACCGTATGTGTGTATATACTTTTTAGGATATTACTCCAGCTTCATATCAGCTGGCTCCTTGAGGGCGGCCGTATCTGGAGACGGTAACGCCACATGATAAGCGTGTGAGCGCCTTATCCACCCTAAGGGGTGTTTCCCAACGCGCCCTAACTTCTGGCGGGAAAAGGTATAACGCCAATATTTGCTATCGGGGTAAACCCACGCCTCATCACACACTTCATTTTATTTTATCTGACTCAGGAAAAACTACGGTAGTTTTTTCACTCCCACATAATACCCATCTTTGTGGTACTTGTAGTATCAGAAATATGTAACACCTCCTTCATTGCCCTTAACGTGTGGCCCTAATGAGGAATACATTTGTTTATTCACCGTCGACACTGGATTCAGTGTCCGTGTCTGTGTCTGTGTCGACCGACTAAGGTAAACGGGCGTTTTAAACCCCTGACGGTGTTTTTGAGACGTCTGGACCGGTACTAATTGTTTGTCGGCCGTCTCATGTCGTCAACCGACCTTGCAGCGTGTTGACATTATCACGTAATTCCCTAAATAAGCCATCCATTCCGGTGTCGACTCCCTAGAGAGTGACATCACCATTACAGGCAATTGCTCCGCCTCCTCACCAACATCGTCATCATACATGTCGACACACACGTACCGACACACAGCACACACACAGGGAATGCTCTGATAGAGGACAGGACCCACTAGCCCTTTGGAGAGACAGAGGGAGAGTTTGCCAGCACACACCAAAAAACGCTATAATTATATAGGGACAACCTTATATAAGTGTTTTCCCTTATAGCATCTTTATATATATGTCTATCGCCAAATTAGTGCCCCCCCTCTCTGTTTTACCCCTGTTTCTGTAGTGCAGTGCAGGGGAGAGCCTGGGAGCCTTCCCTCCAGCCTTTCTGTGAGGGAAAATGGCGCTGTGTGCTGAGGAGATAGGCCCCGCCCCCTTTTCGGCGGGCTCGTCTCCCGCTCTTCAACGGATTCTGGCAGGGGTTAAATATCTCCATATAGCCCCCGGAGGCTATATGTGAGGTATTTTTTGCCAAATAACAGGTTTCCATTGCTGCCCAGGGCGCCCCCCCCCCAGCGCCCTGCACCCTCAGTGACTGCCGTGTGAAGTGTGCTGAGAGCAATGGCGCACAGCTGCAGTGCTGTGCGCTACCTTAAGAAGACTGAAGAGTCTTCTGCCGCCGATTTCTGGACCTCTTCTCTTTTCGGCATCTGCAAGGGGGCCGGCGGCGCGGCTCCGGTGACCCATCCAGGCTGTACCTGTGATCGTCCCTCTGGAGCTAATGTCCAGTAGCCTAAGAAGCCAATCCATCCTGCACGCAGGTGAGTTCACTTCTTCTCCCCTAAGTCCCTCGATGCAGTGATCCTGTTGCCAGCAGGACTCACTGTAAAATAAAAAACCTAAAACTAAACTTTTCTAAGCAGCTCTTTAGGAGAGCCACCTAGATTGCACCCTTCTCGGCCGGGCACAAAAACCTAACTGAGGCTTGGAGGAGGGTCATAGGGGGAGGAGCCAGTGCACACCACCTGATCCTAAAGCTTAACTTTTGTGCCCTGTCTCCTGCGGAGCCGCTATTCCCCATGGTCCTTTCAGGAACCCCATGGTCCTTTCAGGAACCCCAGCATCCACTAGGACGATAGAGAAACATTTGTTTGCAGATCTGTTGCACATGCAAATTTACGTTCCAGTGCTTTATTGCAGCTCAAAAAATCTCAACAATAGAGACTTTATAGCAATCATATATCATTTTTCGACATAAAAAAAATAAATATGAAAATACCACCACACGAAACAAGAACTAACGTTACTTAAACATTTAATGTATTCAGTCGGGGTGAGTTGTATGATCTTCCTTTTCCTGGAATGTCAAAACAGCTGTGTTTACCCTCAATTATTATCTATATATTACTCACAGGATTCAGCCTTATTTCTGAGAAAGTCTGTCCCGCATCCAAAGCCTCTGAGTAATGATAACTGCCTTCTTGACAGCAACACTTCACACCGATACAGAACACCCCAAAAATGACTTTAAAATTCACAAGCCTAAATCAATGCAAAAGCTAGGCACAATTATATATTTTTTTTCTCATGCAACGCCAGTGAATACCACAGTTTTGCTAATTGTTTGGATTGGAGTATAATTAAATAACTAAAAAAATGTTAGAACTTATTTATTTGTTAACATAAATAGGGAGTAGTCTCCCTATTTATAGGGAGTCCCTATTTATAGTAGTCTGACTGTAGATGTAGGCAAATGTGCAGTGTGAGAGACACCCCATCAAAATATGTACCCTGAGTGTGTGCGTGTACAGTACATGGGCCAACTGGTTTTTATCTGCTATCAAATTCTACTTTTCTATGTATCTATGCTACAGCACAGATTTACTCTAATACTTGATATAAAACTCTAAGGGCGGAATGTAGATGGCACCCAAACAATTCAATTGTAGCTCTGTTCGGGCGCAATTGATGCCGGCATCTGCATTTCAGCTCTGAACCTCCTACCACCACCACCACCTCAGGGGTGGCGAGCTGAAATGCATGAAAAATTACCTCTTTGGGTGCCCAAACGGCACATTTCACGATCCTGTCCAGCACTTTGGTCAGGTTTTGCTGCTTTACTATGGGCGTGAAAAAGAGACACAATTGAATATCGTCCCCCGCGATCTCCCGTCACTTTAGATGGGAGATCGGGCGTGATAATCAATGAAATACTGCCCTAAGTCTAGTCTTTGAAGATCTCAATGGCACTGCCAAGGAGGCCAAGACATGCCCCGGGACACCATGAGGATCCTTGCAACCTAGATAAGGAACCCTCAGCTAAAATAATTTAGTGAAAGCAGGCAGCATACTAGAGTATATATATATATATATACACATACACACACGCCAAATAAGCCGCACCACCGATAGAATTAAATGTTTATCAGCTTACTCGAACATACAGCCTACTGGAGTTAGCATGTATATTACCATGGCTATATCTGCATACGAAATGGTACGCTAGTGTTCTTCTAGAAAAAACACTAACGTAGCATATCACATGCAGATACAGCCATGGTCACACACAGAATATAGGCATGCCGTATATAATTTTAATCAGCATAGTCTTCTTGTGCATCCTATTTGCATCATTTTGCGAATAAGATTCATTTTCGTCAAAAAAAAAGGCCAACAGAGTTGCACAGGACCTGTCAGTCCACTCACACCAGGCATCTCCCGCTGCATGGTGTATTGAGGCTACATGTATGGGGACATCTGTACCTGCTATATTTTATATCGTCTCTCACTAAAGCTCAAGCTTCAAATTCCAAGAAGTTCCACTGATGGGACAGAAAACAAAATCCCACCTGATTCAACTAAACCAGTGGTTCCTTACCTCGGCCCTCAAGTACCCCCAACATTTCGTGTTTTCCAGGTCACCAGCAGGAGCACAGGTGTATTCATTACTCACTGACACATTTTAAAAGACCCACAGGTGGAGGTAATTATGTCACTTGCAATCCTGTGAGGAGACATGGAAAACATGAACTGTTGGGGGTACTTGAGGACCGCGGTTGGGAACCACTGAACTAAACTGTTAATGTGAAACAAGAAAAAAAGAAAAGAAACAAAAGATATTACTTGAATATAAGACAGTCCCACATTTCACTGCCAACATAGTAATTGTAGATATTGTGACCATCCACAAATCATACCACTCCCGTTCAGAATGGCAATGACGTAAACTCCAACAATAATGACATCAGACAAAAGCCATATATCTTACTAATAACTCATCTCACCAATCACTGGGGTAGAACACAGGTTAAACTTTTACAACTATTATTGTCAAATCAAATTAGAGAAGAGGCATTTCTCTACTCCACCCTATAGACACCTCCGCCTTGCACCACTACAGGCAGAGACGGGTCCCAGTTATTACACAAGGAAAGCCATTGTCACTCACTCACAGGTAGACAATATGATCCGTCGGCGCCTGCAGCAGCAATGCGAGCACTGCAGAACGGCTGCACTGGTGATATGTCTGAGAGTGGCAGTAGAATGACGCATAATCTAAATCAGGGACCAATCCAGATGGCCTCACAGAGCGCTGCACATTACATTGAATGGGCTACTGAACAGGGTGAGATGCCTCCAGCTTGCTCAGAAACCCAGGAATAGGACAGTGAATGATTGGATGAATCATGTTTCCAATTACACCATACATATACGAGGATATGGGGGGGGGGGGGTAGGAAGACAACAGCATGAAAGCATGGGTCCTTCCTGCATCATCACAACTCTTCAGGCTGGCAACATCATGGTACTAGGCATGTTTTCATGGTAGTGTATGGACCCTGTGATTTGAGTGGATGGTTAGTAGAAACCATGCAAGAAAACTCAAGTCACATTACCCAACAATGTACTAACATGATGGTCATAATCATTTGGCCCCTCAGTGTATATGTTAATTGCTAACTAAGTCTACCATCCACTCCACTATAACATACCAAGTATTAACAAATCATTTATTCATCCTTTTCTCTTCATCGTCATACACAAAGAAGGATAGTAGTAAACCTGTTTACTATACAAAGGTAACTTAACAGATCATATATATGGTATACTGTATCTAACAATCACATACAGTATATACTAAAAGTTTACATGGGCTGGTTTGTCAGGAAGCTGTGCAGGCTACTCATAGTGCATGTCTCTTCCATCAAAGCTCAAATGTACACTGGCCATCAAGAGCAGGGGCAGAGCAGGCCCGGTCCAGGCCTGCTGAATGAGACCAGCACTTAGGACTCCTTGAGAGACCATGTGAGACATCTTCACAAGGATGAGCTCCACATCAGCCCCTCCCCAGTGATCCTGCAGCTGCCCAGCTACAAGTAAGTCAGGTACTTGCCCACCTACAGTATGAAGAGTCAATGAGACCCACAGCCAGGTCATTCTGCTGGCGTCTCGGATACTAGACCAGGCCCAACAGTCTTGGCTCCCAGGACACATTTAATTAAATAGTAAACAAACACATTTTGGATGCACAGTGCTGTGGCATACCATGCATTGGGGGCACTGTGGTGCGGTAAACTATGCATTGGGGGCACTGTGGTGCGGCATTCCATGCATTGGAGGCACTGTGGAGCGGCATACTATGCATTGGGGGCACAGTGGTGTGGCATACTATGCATTGGGGGCACAGTAGTGTGCCATACTATTCATTGGGGAAACTGAGGTGCGGCATACTATACATTGGGGGCACTGTGGAGTGGCATACTACATATTGGAGGCACTGTGGTGAGGCATACTATGTAGGGGCACTGTGTTTGTGGCATACAGTGTACTGGGGCACAGTGGTGTATCATACTGTGTATTGGGGGCACTGTCGTATGTCACACTATGAATTGGGGGCTTGGTAGTGTATGATTTGAGCAGCAGAGACAGGCATGTATCGGAGTATGATGGCATGTGGGAAAGCCTGAGAGGCATTCATGAGGCATAAGTGGTGTCCTATAGAAGTTTTCATACAGTTTGGTTGCAGATGATATAGGGAGGGGGGTGGACTGCACACCCTAACTCTAAACATGACAACTGCTACCATGTCGAGGTGCTTTGCAAAATTTTGCCCAAAAATATTGGCCTACCCGCCACATCCAGTTGACTTCATTAGGTAGGTCCCTAACATTCCTTTGGTTCAAGCGCAGGGAAGGGTGGGTAAGCCCTTATTTTTGGGCAAAATGATGCTAAGAACCCCAATTTGACTCTATGTTAAACTGCAGAATTATTGCAATTATTCTGATTAGTAATGTTTGGAGTGTGCACCTGCATTCTCTTTTTTTGGGTGTACTGTATTGCGGATGAGTCTGGCTCCTAAACTTTTACGTTGCCTCCTACAACTTCACAAAATGTGTCAAGCCCCGCAGTATATATAATACATTACAGTATACTAGGTACAATATAATAAAACACCACTAAGTCACTCTCAGCAGGGGGATTCTACTTGAAGACAGCAGCAACCAATACAGATACAGCATCCGCCATGATGACATCATTGCAATGCAGCGTGTACAGACAGCGATCGCTTATCAACACACACACTTATTATTTTCCCACATCAACACTCCCCAGGATTTATGGATCTTTATCTTCATTCGAAAATAAGAATTTACTCACCGGTAATTCTATTTCTCGTAGTCCGTAGTGGATGCTGGGGACTCCGTAAGGACCATGGGGAATAGCGGCTCCGCAGGAGACTGGGCACAACTATAAAAAAAGCTTTAGACTACTGGTGTGCACTGGCTCCTCCCACTATGACCCTCCTCCAGACTTCAGTTAGGATACTGTGCCCGGAAGAGCTGACACAATAAGGAAGGATTTTGAATCCCGGGTAAGACTCATACCAGCCACACCAATCACACCGTATAACTCGTGATACAATACCCAGTTAACAGTATGATAACAACTGAGCCTCTCAATAGATGGCTCAACAATAACCCTTTAGTTAAGCAATAACTATATACAAGTATTGCAGACAATCCGCACTTGGGATGGGCGCCCAGCATCCACTACGGACTACGAGAAATAGAATTACCGGTGAGTAAATTCTTATTTTCTCTAACGTCCTAAGTGGATGCTGGGGACTCCGTAAGGACCATGGGGATTATACCAAAGCTCCCAAACGGGCAGGAGAGTGCGGATGACTCTGCAGCACCGAATGGGCAAACTCTAGGTCCTCCTCAGCCAGGGTGTCAAACTTGTAGAATTTAGCAAACGTGTTTGACCCCGACCAAGTAGCTGCTCGGCAAAGTTGAAGAGCCGAGACCCCTCGGGCAGCCGCCCAAGAAGAGCCCACCTTCCTTGTGGAATGGGCTTTCACCGATTTAGGATGCGGCAGTCCAGCCGCAGAATGTGCAAGCTGAATCGTACTACAGATCCAGCGAGCAATAGTCTGCTTTGAAGCAGGTGCACCCAACTTGTTGGGTGTATACAGGATAAAGAGCGAGTCAGTCTTTCTGACTCCAGCTGTCCTGGAAACATAGATTTTCAGAGCCCTGACTACGTCCAACAACTTGGAAGCCTCCAAGTCATTTGTAGCCGCAGGCACCACGATAGGTTGGTTCAGATGAAACGCTGATACCACTTTGGGGAGAAACTGGGGACGAGTCCTCAATTCTGCCCTATCCATATGGAAAATCAGATAAGGGCATTTACATGACAAAGCCGCCAATTCTGATACACGCCTGGCCGAAGCCAAGGCCAACAACATGACCACTTTCCACGTGAGATATTTTAATTCCACGGTTTTCAGTGGCTCAAACCAATGTGATTTTAGGAAATCCAACACCACGTTGAGATCCCAAGGTGCCACTGGAGGCACAAAAGGGGGTTGAATATGCAGCACTCCCTTAACAAAAGTTTGAACTTCAGGTAGAGTAGCCAGTTCTCTCTGGAAGAAAATCGATAGAGCCGAAATCTGGACCTTAATGGAACCCAATTTTAGGCCCATAGTCACCCCTGACTGTAGAAAGTGCAGGAAACGGCCCAGCTGAAATTCCTCCGTTGGGGCCTTCCTGGCCTCACACCACGCAACGTATTTTCGCCATATGCGGTGATAATGGTTTGCGGTTACTTCTTTCCTAGCTTTAATCAGCGTAGGAATGACTTCCTCCGGAATGCCCTTTTCCTTCAGGATCCGGTGTTCAACCGCCATGCCGTCAAACGCAGCCGCGGTAAGTCTTGGAACAGACAGGGCCCCTGCTGCAGCAGGTCTTGTCTGAGCGGTAGAGGCCATGGGTCCTCTGAGATCATTTCTTGAAGTTCCGGGTACCAAGCTCTTCTTGGCCAATCCGGAACAATGAGCATAGTTCTTACTCCTCTTCTCCTTATTATCCTCAGTACCTTTGGTATGAGAGGAAGAGGAGGGAACACATAAACCGACCGGTACACCCACGGTGTCACTAGAGCGTCCACAGCTATCGCCTGTGGGTCCCTTGACCTGGCGCAGTACTTTTCTAGCTTTTTGTTGAGGCGGGACGCCATCATGTCCACCTGTGGCCTTTCCCAACGGTTTACAATCATTTGAAAGACTTCTGGATGAAGTCCCCACTCTCCCGGGTGGAGGTCGTGCCTGCTGAGGAAGTCTGCTTCCCAGTTGTCCACTCCCGGAATGAACACTGCTGACAGTGCTAACACGTGATTTTCCGCCCATCGGAGAATCCTTGTGGCTTCTGCCATTGCCGTCCTGCTTCTCGTGCCGCCCTGTCGGTTTACATGGGCGACTGCCGTGATGTTGTCTGACTGGATCAGTACCGGCTGGTTTTGAAGCAGGGTTTTTGCCTGACTTAGGGCATTGTAAATGGCCCTCAGTTCCAGAATATTTATGTGCAGGGAAGTCTCCTGACTTGACCATAGTCCTTGGAAGTTTCTTCCCTGTGTGACTGCCCCCCAGCCTCGAAGGCTGGCATCCGTGGTCACCAGGACCCAGTCTTGTATGCCGAATCTGCGGCCCTCTTGAAGATGAGCACTCTGCAGCCACCACAGCAGAGACACCCTTGTCCTTGGAGACAGGGTTATCAGCCGATGCATCTGAAGATGCGACCCGGACCACTTGTCCAACAGGTCCCACTAATAGGTTCTTGCATGAAACCTGCCGAATGGAATTGCTTCGTAGGAAGCTACCATCTTTCCCAGGATCCGCGTGCAGTGATGCACAGACACCTGTTTTGGTTTTAGGAGGCCTCTGACTAGAGATGACAGCTCCTTGGCCTTCTCCTCCGGAAGAAATACTTTTTTCTGTTCTGTGTCCAGAACCATCCCCAGGAACAGTAGACGTGTCGTAGGGACCAGCTGTGACTTTGGAATGTTTAGAATCCAGCCGTGCTGTTGTAGCACCTCCTGAGATAGTGCTACCTCGACCAACAACTGCTCTCTGGACCTCGCCTTTATCAGGAGATCGTCCAAGTACGGGATAATTAAAACTCCCTTCTTTCGAAGGAGTATCATCATTTCGGCCATTACCTTGGTAAAGACCCTCGGAGCAGTGGATAGACCGAACGGCAACGTCTGGAATTGGTAATGACAATCCTGTACCACAAATCTGAGGTACTCCTGGTGAGGATGGTAAATGGGGACATGCAGGTAAGCATCCTTGATGTCCAGTGATACCATGTAATCCCCCTCGTCCAGGCTTGCAATAACCGCCCTGAGCGATTCCATCTTGAACTTGAATTTTTTTATATATGTGTTCAAGGATTTCAAATTTAAAATGGGTCTCACCGAACCGTCCGGTTTCGGTACCACAAACATTGTGGAATAGTAACCCAATCCTTGTTGAAGTAGGGGTACCTTTACTATCACCTGTTGTGAATACAGCTTGTGAATTGCCTGTAACACTGCCTCCCTGCCTGAGGGAGTGGTTGGCAAGGCAGATTTGAGGAAACGGCGGGGGGGAGACGTCTCGAATTCCAGCTTGTACCCCTGAGATACTATCTGAAAAATCCAGGGATCCACTCGTGAGCGAGCCCACTGATTGCTGAAATATTTGAGACGGGCCCCCACCGTACCTGGCTCCGCCTGTGGAGCCCCAGCGTCATGCGGTGGACTTAGAGGCAGCGGGGGAGGACTTTTGTTACTGGGAACTGGCTGTATGCTGCAGCTTTTTTCCCCTACCTCTGCCTCTGGGCAGAAAGGACGCGCCTTTAACCCGCTTGCCCCTATTGGGCCGAAAGGACTGTACCTGATAATACGGTGCTTTCTTTGGCTGTGAGGGAACATGGGGTAAAAATGTAGACTTCCCAGCTGTTGCTGTGGAAACGAGGTCCGAGAGACCATCCCCGAACAACTCCTCACCCTTATAAGGCAGAACTTCCATGTGCCTTTTGGAATCTGCATCACCTGTCCACTGCCGAGTCCATAACCCTCTCCTGGCAGAAATGGACATTGCACTAATTTTTGATGCCAGCCGGCAAATATCCCTCTGTGCATCCCTCATGTATAAAAGTGCGTCTTTTATATGCTCTACGGTTAGCAATATAGTGTCCCTGTCTAGGGTATCAATATTTTCTGACAGGGAATCTGACCATGCAGCTGCAGCACTGCACATCCATGCTGAAGCAATAGCTGGTCTCAGTATAACACCTGTGTGTGTATATATAGATTTCAGGAAAGCCTCCTGCTTTCTATCAGCAGATTCCTTCAGGGCGGCCGTATCCGGAGACGGTAGTGCCACCTTCTTTGACAAGCGTGTGAGCGCTTTATCCACTCTAAGGGATGTTTCCCAACGTGACCTATCCTCTGGCGGGAAAGGGTACGCCATTAGTAACCTCTTAGAAATTACCAGCTTCTTATCAGGGAAAGCCCACGCTTCTTCACACACTTCATTTAACTCCTCAGATGGAGGAAAAGCTACTGGTAGTTTTTTCTCTCCAAACATAAAACCCTTTTTTGTGGTACCGGGGGTAACATCAGAAATGTGCAACACATTTTTCATTGCCTCAATCATGTAACGTGTGGCCCTACTGGAAGTTACATTAGTCTCATCGTCGTCGACACTGGAGTCAGTATTCGTGTCGACATCTGTTTCTGCCATCTGAGGTAGCGGGCGTTTTAGAGCCCCTGATGGCTTTTGAGACGCCTGGGCAGGCACAGGCTGAGAAGCCGGCTGTCCCACATTTGGTATGTCGTCAAACCTTTTATGCAAGGAGTCGACACTGTCACGTACTTCCTTCCACAGCACCATCCACTCAGGTGTCGACCCCGCAGGGGGTGACATCGCATTTACAGGCATCTGCTCCGCCTCCACATAAGCCTCCTCATCAAACATGTCGACACAGCCGTACCGACACACCGCAAACACACAGGGAATGCTCTGACAGAGGACAGGACCCCACAAAGCCCTTTGGGGAGACAGAGAGAGAGTATGCCAGCACACACCAGAGCGCTATATAACACAGGGATCCCACTATAAATGAGTGTTTTCCCTTATAGCTGCTTTTTATATATATATATATATATATATATATATATATATATATATATATATATATATATATCCTGCGCCTAAATTTAGAGCCCCCCCTCTCTTTTTTACCCTTCTGTAGCTTGCAGACTGCAGGGGAGAGCCAGGGAGCTTCCTTCCAGCGGAGCTGTGAGGGAAAAATGGCGCCAGTGTGCTGAGGGAGATAGCTCCGCCTCTTTTCCGGCGGACTTCTCCCGCTTTTTCTGGAATACTGGCAGGGGTATTTTTACATCTATATAGCCTCTAGGACTATATATGATGTAGATTTGCCAGCCAAGGTGTCATATATTGCCCTCAGGGCACCCCCCCAGCGCCCTGCACCCATCAGTGACCGGAGTGTGAGGTGTACATGAGGAGCAATGGCGCACAGCTGCAGTGCTGTGCGCTACCTTGTTGAAGACAGAAGTCTTCTGCCGCCGATTTTCCGGAACACTTCTTGCTTCTGGCTCTGTAAGGGGGACGGCGGCGCGGCTCCGGGAACGAACACCAAGGTCGGGTCCTGCGGTCGATCCCTCTGGAGCTAATGGTGTCCAGTAGCCTAAGAAGCCCAAACTATCACCTGTTAGGTAGGTTCGCTTCTTCTCCCCTTAGTCCCTCGCTGCAGTGAGTCTGTTGCCAGCAGATCTCACTGTAAAATAAAAAACCTAAATATACTTTCTTTCTAGGAGCTCAGGAGAGCCCCTAGTGTGCATCCAGCTCAGCCGGGCACAAGATACTAACTGAAGTCTGGAGGAGAGTCATAGTGGGAGGAGCCAGTGCACACCAGTAGTCTAAAGCTTTCTTTATAGTTGTGCCCAGTCTCCTGCGGAGCCGCTATTCCCCATGGTCCTTACGGAGTCCCCAGCATCCACTTAGGACGTTAGAGAAATTAGAGCTCCAATTCACAGCATCAAGGGCAAAGAATCACAGTACCACGGAGCACTCCTGGTTTGTTAAGCTGTGGATATCTACATATCAACCTGTTATCAGAGAGTAAATACGAGCGTAGTGTTAAGAAGGGGTATGCGGTTAGCAGACCGATCATCAGGATCCCAGCGGTCACAATACAGACAGACACCGGGATCCCGACAAGGGCAACATACCGCCAATGGTATACCGGCGAGGCAGGTGATGCCCCCTCTATGGGTGTCTATGACACCCATTGAGAGAGAATAGAACCTCTCCCCACCGAGCCCTCAGCGTGGTGAGCAAACGAACCCGCAAGGTGCTTAGTTGTGCTCATCCCCCTGCCTGCATTCCAATGCTCGGGATGCAGATATCAGTATACTGACATACGGCATTCCAAGTGCCGGCAAATCATACCAAACATTAAGAAGGTATACCTGTAATGGTACATCTGTTCTGTTATAATGTTACTATGCAGGGAAACACAGGACCACGCTCATATAGGTGTTCTGTATATCAAGCTTACCCCAGACCTTTTGGAATGATTTTACTGTAAGTCACAGCTGCTGGGAGACCATCCCATGTATCTATCACCACTGCTATAGGTTTGCTATCTTTTCATTCTTCCTCTTATTTGAAAGTCTATTCCCCCATTCTGTAAATCCTCTTACATGTTAAAGGTACTTTAATTAATATGTTAGTGTTCACGCTAGGTGTCTTTCATAAGGCGCTGCGCCCTGCCCCTTTTTTAGACAGCTGAATCCCGCCCTGCCCGTTTTTGTGCGCCCTGCCGCCCCGCTGTTTTCTGCCCGCCGCACCCAGCCTTGCGCCGCCGAACCCAGCCGTACGCCCCTGGACCCGGTAAGCACACTGTCTCCCTGCATGAGAGTCCCCCGCGGCCCGCCCCGCCCGTCCGTAGCTGTCAGCCGCCGCTGTCTCAGCCTTGCGCTGACGCAGTGACCGACAGCAGCTCCCCTCCTCTGCGAGCAGACTATAGGTCTGCTCATGATCTGGTGTGACAGGAGGGCTGGGTTTGCCTCTCCCGCCGAGGCAAACCCAGCCCTCCTGTGTATAAATGTTTAAAAGGACTCAGAGACACCAGGGAGGATCAACAGGTCGCCATCTTTAATGCAGCACCGCAAGTGTGGCGGTGATCAGCGTTCCCCCTCTGTGTCCTGGGCTAAATTTATCTTGTAAGTACTGCAGCTGTAAACTTCAATCTCAGTGCTCTCTACCTGGTACAATGTGTCTCAGTGCTCTCTACCTGGTGCAGTGTGTCTCAGTGCTCTCTACCTGGTGCAATGTGTCTCAGTGCTCTCTACCTGGTGCAATGTGTTGGTGCAATGTGTCTCAGTGCACTCTACCTGGTGCAATGTGTCTCAGTGCACTCTACCTGGTGCAATGAGTCTCAGTGCTCTCTACCTGGTGCAATGTGTCTCAGTGCACTCTACCTGGTGCAATGTGTCTCAGTGCTCTCTACCTGGTGCAATGTGTCTCAGTGCACTCTACCTGGTGCAATGTGTCTCAGTGCTCTCTACCTGGTGCAATGTGTCTCAGTGCTCTCTACCTGGTGCAATGTGTCTCAGTGCTCTCTACCTGGTGCAATGTGTCTCAGTGCGCTCTACCTGGTGCAATGTGTCTCAGTGCTCTCTACCTGGTGCAATGTGTCTCAGTGCTCTCTACCTGGTGCAATGAGTCTCAGTGCTCTCTACCTGGTGCAATGAGTCTCAGTGCTCTCTACCTGGTGCAATGAGTCTCAGTGCTCTCTACCTGGTGCAATGTGTCTCAGTGCTCTCTACCTGGTGCAATGTGTCTCAGTGCTCTCTACCTGGTGCAATGTGTCTCAGTGCTCTCTACCTGGTGCAATGAGTCTCAGTGCTCTCTACCTGGTGCAATGTGTTGGTGCAATGTGTCTCAGTGCTCTCTACCTGGTGCAATGTGTCTCAGTGCTCTCTACCTGGTGCAATATGTCTCAGTGCTCTCTACCTGGTGCAATTTGTCTCAGTGCTCTCTACCTGGTGCAATGTGTCTCAGTGCTCTCTACCTGGTGCAATGTGTCTCAGTGCTCTCTACCTGGTACAATGTGTCTCAGTGCTCTCTACCTGGTGCAATGTGTCTCAGTGCTCTCTACCTGGTGCAATGTGTCTCAGTGCTCTCTACCTGGTGCAATGTGTCTCAGTGCTCTCTACCTGGTGCAATGTGTCTCAGTGCTCTCTACCTGGTGCAGTGTGTCTCAGTGCTCTCTACCTGGTGCAATGTGTCTCAGTGCTCTCTACCTGGTGCAGTGTGTCTCAGTGCTCTCTACCTGGTGCAATGTGTCTCGGTGCTCTCTACCTGGTGCAATGAGTCTCAGTGCTCTCTACCTGGTGCAATGAGTCTCAGTGCTCTCTACCTGGTTCAATGTGTCTCAGTGCTCTCTACCTGGTTCAATGTGTCTCAGTGCTCTCTACCTGGTGCAATGTGTCTCAGTGCTCTCTACCTGGTGCAATGTGTCTCAGTGCTCTCTACCTGGTGCAATGTGTCTCAGTGCTCTCTACCTGGTGCAATGAGTCTCAGTGCTCTCTACCTGGTGCAATGAGTCTCAGTGCTCTCTACCTGGTGCAATGAGTCTCAGTGCTCTATACCTGGTGCAATGTGTCTCAGTGCTCTCTACCTGGTGCAATGTGTCTCAGTGCTCTCTACCTGGTGCAATGTGTCTCAGTGCTCTCTACCTGGTGCAATGTGTCTCATTGCTCTCTACCTGGTGCAATGTGTCTCATTGCTCTCTACCTGGTGCAATGAGTCTCAGTGCTCTCTACCTGGTGCAATGTGTCTCAGTGCTCTCTACCTGGTGCAATGAGTCTCAGTGCTCTCTACCTGGTGCAATGTGTTGGTGCAATGTGTCTCAGTGCTCTCTACCTGGTGCAATGTGTCTCAGTGCTCTCTACCTGATGCAATGTGTCTCAGTGCTCTCTACCTGATGCAATGTGTCTCAGTGCTCTCTACCTGGTGCAATGTGTCTCAGTGCTCTCTACCTGGTGCAATGTGTCTCAGTGCTCTCTACCTGGTGCAATGTGTCTCAGTGCTCTCTACCTGGTGCAATGAGTCTCAGTGCTCTCTACCTGGTGCAATGTGTCTCAGTGCTCTCTACCTGGTGCAATGTGTCTCAGTGCTCTCTACCTGGTGCAATGTGTCTCAGTGCTCTCTACCTGGTGCAATGTGTCTCAGTGCTCTCTACCTGGTGCAATGTGTCTCAGTGCTCTCTACCTGGTGCAATGTGTCTCAGTGCTCTCTACCTGGTGCAATGTGTCTCAGTGCTCTCTACCTGGTGCAGTGTGTCTCAGTGCTCTCTACCTGGTGCAATGGGTCTCAGTGCTCTCTACCTGGTTCAATGTGTCTCAGTGCTCTCTACCTGGTGCAATGTGTCTCAGTGCTCTCTACCTGGTGCAATGAGTCTCATTGCTCTCTACCTGGTGCAATGAGTCTCAGTGCTCTCTACCTGGTGCAATGAGTCTCAGTGCTCTCTACCTGGTGCAATGAGTCTCAGTGCTCTCTACCTGGTGCAATGTGTCTCAGTGCTCTCTACCTGGTGCAATGTGTCTCAGTGCTCTCTTCCTGGTGCAATGTGTCTCAGTGCTCTCTACCTGGTGCAATGAGTCTCAGTGCTCTCTACCTGGTGCAATGTGTTGGTGCAATGTGTCTCAGTGCTCTCTACCTGGTGCAATGTGTCTAAGTGCTCTCTACCTGGTGCAATATGTCTCAGTGCTCTCTACCTGGTGCAATGTGTCTCAGTGCTCTCTACCTGGTGCAATGTGTCTCAGTGCTCTCTACCTGGTGCAATGTGTCTCAGTGCTCTCTACCTGGTACAATGTGTCTCAGTGCTCTCTACCTGGTGCAATGTGTCTCAGTGCTCTCTACCTGGTGCAATGTGTCTCAGTGCTCTCTACCTGGTGCAATGTGTCTCAGTGCTCTCTACCTGGTGCAGTGTGTCTCAGTGCTCTCTACCTGGTGCAGTGTGTCTCAGTGCTCTCTACCTGGTGCAATGTGTCTCAGTGCTCTCTACCTGGTGCAATGAGTCTCAGTGCTCTCTACCTGGTTCAATGTGTCTCAGTGCTCTCTACCTGGTTCAATGTGTCTCAGTGCTCTCTACCTGGTTCAATGTGTCTCAGTGCTCTCTACCTGGTGCAATGTGTCTCAGTGCTCTCTACCTGGTGCAATGTGTCTCAGTGCTCTCTACCTGGTGCAATGTGTCTCATTGCTCTCTACCTGGTGCAATGAGTCTCAGTGCTCTCTACCTGGTGCAATGAGTCTCAGTGCTCTCTACCTGGTGCAATGTGTCTCAGTGCTCTCTACCTGGTGCAATGTGTCTCAGTGCTCTCTACCTGGTGCAATGAGTCTCAGTGCTCTCTACCTGGTGCAATGTGTCTCAGTGCTCTCTACCTGGTGCAATGTGTCTCATTGCTCTCTACCTGGTGCAACGTGTCTCATTGCTCTCTACCTGGTGCAACGAGTCTCAGTGCTCTCTACCTGGTGCAATGTGTCTCAGTGCTCTCTACCTGGTGCAATGTGTCTCAGTGCTCTCTACCTGGTGCAATGTGTCTCATTGCTCTCTACCTGGTGCAATGTGTCTCATTGCTCTCTACCTGGTGCAACGAGTCTCAGTGCTCTCTACCTGGTGCAACGTGTCTCAGTGCTCTCTACCTGGTGCAATGTGTCTCAGTGCTCTCTACCTGGTACAATGTGTCTCAGTGCTCTCTACCTGGTACAATGTGTCTCAGTGCTCTCTACCTGGTGCAATGTGTCTCAGTGCTCTCTACCTGGTGCAATGTGTCTCAGTGCTCTCTACCTGGTGCAATGTGTCTCAGTGCTCTCTACCTGGTGCAATGTGTCTCAGTGCTCTCTACCTGGTGCAGTGTGTCTCAGTGCTCTCTACCTGGTGCAATGTGTCTCAGTGCTCTCTACCTGGTGCAGTGTGTCTCAGTGCTCTCTACCTGGTGCAATGTGTCTCAGTGCTCTCTACCTGGTGCAGTGTGTCTCAGTGCTCTCTACCTGGTGCAATGTGTCTCGGTGCTCTCTACCTGGTTCAATGTGTCTCAGTGCTCTCTACCTGGTTCAATGTGTCTCAGTGCTCTCTACCTGGTGCAATGTGTCTCAGTGCTCTCTACCTGGTGCAATGTGTCTCAGTGCTCTCTACCTGGTGCAATGTGTCTCAGTGCTCTCTACCTGGTGCAATGAGTCTCAGTGCTCTCTACCTGGTGCAATGAGTCTCAGTGCTCTCTACCTGGTGCAATGTGTCTCAGTGCTCTCTACCTGGTGCAATGAGTCTCAGTGCTCTCTACCTGGTGCAATGTGTCTCAGTGCTCTCTACCTGGTGCAATGTGTCTCAGTGCTCTCTACCTGGTGCAATGTGTCTCAGTGCTCTCTACCTGGTGCAATGTGTCTCAGTGCTCTCTACCTGGTGCAATGTGTCTCATTGCTCTCTACCTGGTGCAATGTGTCTCATTGCTCTCTACCTGGTGCAATGTGTCTCATTGCTCTCTACCTGGTGCAATGAGTCTCAGTGCTCTCTACCTGGTGCAATGTGTCTCATTGCTCTCTACCTGGTGCAATGTGTTGGTGCAATGTGTCTCAGTGCTCTCTACCTGGTGCAATGTGTCTCAGTGCTCTCTACCTGATGCAATGTGTCTCAGTGCTCTCTACCTGGTGCAATGTGTCTCAGTGCTCTCTACCTGGTGCAATGTGTCTCAGTGCTCTCTACCTGGTGCAATGTGTCTCAGTGCTCTCTACCTGGTGCAATGTGTCTCAGTGCTCTCTACCTGGTGCAATGAGTCTCAGTGCTCTCTACCTGGTGCAATGTGTCTCAGTGCTCTCTACCTGGTGCAATGTGTCTCAGTGCTCTCTACCTGGTGCAATGTGTCTCAGTGCTCTCTACCTGGTGCAATGTGTCTCAGTGCTCTCTACCTGGTGCAATGTGTCTCAGTGCTCTCTACCTGGTGCAATGTGTCTCAGTGCTCTCTACCTGGTGCAATGTGTCTCAGTGCTCTCTACCTGGTGCAGTGTGTCTCAGTGCTCTCTACCTGGTGCAATGGGTCTCAGTGCTCTCTACCTGGTTCAATGTGTCTCAGTGCTCTCTACCTGGTGCAATGTGTCTCAGTGCTCTCTACCTGGTGCAATGTGTCTCAGTGCTCTCTACCTGGTGCAATGAGTCTCATTGCTCTCTACCTGGTGCAATGAGTCTCAGTGCTCTCTACCTGGTGCAATGAGTCTCAGTGCTCTCTACCTGGTGCAATGAGTCTCAGTGCTCTCTACCTGGTGCAATGTGTCTCAGTGCTCTCTACCTGGTGCAATGTGTCTCAGTGCTCTCTACCTGGTGCAATGAGTCTCAGTGCTCTCTACCTGGTGCAATGTGTTGGTGCAATGTGTCTCAGTGCTCTCTACCTGGTGCAATGTGTCTCAGTGCTCTCTACCTGGTGCAATATGTCTCAGTGCTCTCTACCTGGTGCAATGTGTCTCAGTGCTCTCTACCTGGTGCAATGTGTCTCAGTGCTCTCTACCTGGTGCAATGTGTCTCAGTGCTCTCTACCTGGTGCAATGTGTCTCAGTGCTCTCTACCTGGTGCAATGTGTCTCAGTGCTCTCTACCTGGTGCAATGTGTCTCAGTGCTCTCTACCTGGTGCAATGTGTCTCAGTGCTCTCTACCTGGTGCAATGTGTCTCAGTGCTCTCTACCTGGTGCAGTGTGTCTCAGTGCTCTCTACCTGGTGCAATGTGTCTCAGTGCTCTCTACCTGGTGCAATGAGTCTCAGTGCTCTCTACCTGGTTCAATGTGTCTCAGTGCTCTCTACCTGGTTCAATGTGTCTCAGTGCTCTCTACCTGGTTCAATGTGTCTCAGTGCTCTCTACCTGGTGCAATGTGTCTCAGTGCTCTCTACCTGGTGCAATGTGTCTCAGTGCTCTCTACCTGGTGCAATGTGTCTCATTGCTCTCTACCTGGTGCAATGAGTCTCAGTGCTCTCTACCTGGTGCAATGAGTCTCAGTGCTCTCTACCTGGTGCAATGTGTCTCAGTGCTCTCTACCTGGTGCAATGTGTCTCAGTGCTCTCTACCTGGTGCAATGAGTCTCAGTGCTCTCTACCTGGTGCAATGTGTTGGTGCAATGTGTCTCAGTGCTCTCTACCTGGTGCAATGAGTCTCAGTGCTCTCTACCTGGTGCAATGTGTCTCAGTGCTCTCTACCTGGTGCAATGTGTCTCAGTGCTCTCTACCTGGTGCAATGTGTCTCATTGCTCTCTACCTGGTGCAATGTGTCTCATTGCTCTCTACCTGGTGCAACGAGTCTCAGTGCTCTCTACCTGGTGCAATGTGTCTCAGTGCTCTCTACCTGGTGCAATGTGTCTCAGTGCTCTCTACCTGGTGCAATGTGTCTCATTGCTCTCTACCTGGTGCAATGTGTCTCATTGCGCTCTACCTGGTGCAACGAGTCTCAGTGCTCTCTACCTGGTGCAATGTGTCTCAGTGCTCTCTACCTGGTGCAATGTGTCTCAGTGCTCTCTACCTGGTGCAATGAGTCTCAGTGCTCTCTACCTGGTGCAATGTGTTGGTGCAATGTGTCTCAGTGCTCTCTACCTGGTGCAATGTGTCTCAGTGCTCTCTACCTGGTGCAATGCGTCTCAGTGCTCTCTACCTGGTGCAATGCGTCTCAGTGCTCTCTACCTGGTGCAATGTGTCTCAGTGCTCTCTACCTGGTGCAATGTGTCTCAGTGCTCTCTACCTGGTGCAATGTGTCTCAGTGCTCTCTACCTGGTGCAATGTGTCTCAGTGCTCTCTACCTGGTGCAATGTGTCTCAGTGCTCTCTACCTGGTGCAATGTGTCTCAGTGCACTCTACCTGGTGCAATGTGTCTCAGTGCACTCTACCTGGTGCAATGAGTCTCAGTGCTCTCTACCTGGTACAATGTGTCTCAGTGCTCTCTACCTGGTACAATGTGTCTCAGTGCTCTCTACCTGGTGCAATGTGTCTCAGTGCACTCTACCTGGTGCAATGTGTCTCAGTGCTCTCTACCTGGTGCAATGTGTCTCAGTGCTCTCTACCTGGTGCAATGTGTCTCAGTGCTCTCTACCTGGTGCAATGTGTCTCAGTGCTCTCTACCTGGTGCAATGTGTCTCAGTGCTCTCTACCTGGTGCAATGTGTCTCAGTGCACTCTACCTGGTGCAATGTGTCTCAGTGCACTCTACCTGGTGCAATGAGTCTCAGTGCTCTCTACCTGGTGCAATGTGTCTCAGTGCTCTCTACCTGGTGCAATGTGTCTCATTGCTCTCTACCTGGTGCAATGAGTCTCAGTGCTCTCTACCTGGTGCAATGAGTCTCAGTGCTCTCTACCTGGTGCAATGTGTCTCAGTGCTCTCTACCTGGTGCAATGTGTCTCAGTGCTCTCTACCTGGTGCAATGAGTCTCAGTGCTCTCTACCTGGTGCAATGTGTTGGTGCAATGTGTCTCAGTGCTCTCTACCTGGTGCAATGAGTCTCAGTGCTCTCTACCTGGTGCAATGTGTCTCAGTGCTCTCTACCTGGTGCAATGTGTCTCAGTGCTCTCTACCTGGTGCAATGTGTCTCATTGCTCTCTACCTGGTGCAATGTGTCTCATTGCTCTCTACCTGGTGCAACGAGTCTCAGTGCTCTCTACCTGGTGCAATGTGTCTCAGTGCTCTCTACCTGGTGCAATGTGTCTCAGTGCTCTCTACCTGGTGCAATGTGTCTCATTGCTCTCTACCTGGTGCAATGTGTCTCATTGCGCTCTACCTGGTGCAACGAGTCTCAGTGCTCTCTACCTGGTGCAATGTGTCTCAGTGCTCTCTACCTGGTGCAATGTGTCTCAGTGCTCTCTACCTGGTGCAATGAGTCTCAGTGCTCTCTACCTGGTGCAATGTGTTGGTGCAATGTGTCTCAGTGCTCTCTACCTGGTGCAATGTGTCTCAGTGCTCTCTACCTGGTGCAATGTGTCTCAGTGCTCTCTACCTGGTGCAATGTGTCTCAGTGCTCTCTACCTGGTGCAATGTGTCTCAGTGCTCTCTACCTGGTGCAATGTGTCTCAGTGCTCTCTACCTGGTGCAATGTGTCTCAGTGCTCTCTACCTGGTGCAATGTGTCTCAGTGCTCTCTACCTGGTGCAATGTGTCTCAGTGCTCTCTACCTGGTGCAATGTGTCTCAGTGCACTCTACCTGGTGCAATGTGTCTCAGTGCACTCTACCTGGTGCAATGAGTCTCAGTGCTCTCTACCTGGTACAATGTGTCTCAGTGCTCTCTACCTGGTACAATGTGTCTCAGTGCTCTCTACCTGGTGCAATGTGTCTCAGTGCACTCTACCTGGTGCAATGTGTCTCAGTGCTCTCTACCTGGTGCAATGTGTCTCAGTGCTCTCTACCTGGTGCAATGTGTCTCAGTGCTCTCTACCTGGTGCAATGTGTCTCAGTGCTCTCTACCTGGTGCAATGTGTCTCAGTGCTCTCTACCTGGTGCAGTGTGTCTCAGTGCTCTCTACCTGGTGCAATGTGTCTCAGTGCTCTCTACCTGGTGCAATGAGTCTCAGTGCTCTCTACCTGGTTCAATGTGTCTCAGTGCTCTCTACCTGGTGCAATGTGTCTCAGTGCTCTCTACCTGGTGCAATGTGTCTCAGTGCTCTCTACCTGGTGCAATGTGTTGGTGCAATGTGTCTCAGTGCTCTCTACCTGGTGCAATGTGTCTCAGTGCTCTCTACCTGGTGCAATATGTCTCAGTGCTCTCTACCTGGTGCAATGTGTCTCAGTGCTCTCTACCTGGTGCAATGTGTCTCAGTGCTCTCTACCTGGTGCAATGCGTCTCAGTGCTCTCTACCTGGTACAATGTGTCTCAGTGCTCTCTACCTGGTGCAATGTGTCTCAGTGCTCTCTACCTGGTGCAATGTGTCTCAGTGCTCTCTACCTGGTGCAATGTGTCTCAGTGCTCTCTACCTGGTGCAATGTGTCTCAGTGCTCTCTACCTGGTGCAGTGTGTCTCAGTGCTCTCTACCTGGTGCAATGTGTCTCAGTGCTCTCTACCTGGTGCAATGAGTCTCAGTGCTCTCTACCTGGTTCAATGTGTCTCAGTGCTCTCTACCTGGTTCAATGTGTCTCAGTGCTCTCTACCTGGTTCAATGTGTCTCAGTGCTCTCTACCTGGTGCAATGTGTCTCAGTGCTCTCTACCTGGTGCAATGTGTCTCAGTGCTCTCTACCTGGTGCAATGTGTCTCATTGCTCTCTACCTGGTGCAATGAGTCTCAGTGCTCTCTACCTGGTGCAATGAGTCTCAGTGCTCTCTACCTGGTGCAATGTGTCTCAGTGCTCTCTACCTGGTGCAATGTGTCTCAGTGCTCTCTACCTGGTGCAATGAGTCTCAGTGCTCTCTACCTGGTGCAATGTGTTGGTGCAATGTGTCTCAGTGCTCTCTACCTGGTGCAATGTGTCTCAGTGCTCTCTACCTGGTGCAATGTGTCTCAGTGCTCTCTACCTGGTGCAATGTGTCTCATTGCTCTCTACCTGGTGCAATGTGTCTCATTGCTCTCTACCTGGTGCAACGAGTCTCAGTGCTCTCTACCTGGTGCAATGTGTCTCAGTGCTCTCTACCTGGTGCAATGTGTCTCAGTGCTCTCTACCTGGTGCAATGTGTCTCATTGCTCTCTACCTGGTGCAATGTGTCTCATTGCGCTCTACCTGGTGCAACGAGTCTCAGTGCTCTCTACCTGGTGCAATGTGTCTCAGTGCTCTCTACCTGGTGCAATGAGTCTCAGTGCTCTCTACCTGGTGCAATGTGTTGGTGCAATGTGTCTCAGTGCTCTCTACCTGGTGCAATGCGTCTCAGTGCTCTCTACCTGGTGCAATGTGTCTCAGTGCTCTCTACCTGGTGCAATGTGTCTCAGTGCTCTCTACCTGGTGCAATGTGTCTCAGTGCTCTCTACCTGGTGCAATGTGTCTCAGTGCTCTCTACCTGGTGCAATGTGTCTCAGTGCTCTCTACCTGGTGCAATGTGTCTCAGTGCTCTCTACCTGGTGCAATGTGTCTCAGTGCACTCTACCTGGTGCAATGTGTCTCAGTGCACTCTACCTGGTGCAATGAGTCTCAGTGCTCTCTACCTGGTACAATGTGTCTCAGTGCTCTCTACCTGGTACAATGTGTCTCAGTGCTCTCTACCTGGTGCAATGTGTCTCAGTGCACTCTACCTGGTGCAATGTGTCTCCGTGCTCTCTACCTGGTGCAATGTGTCTCAGTGCTCTCTACCTGGTGCAATGTGTCTCAGTGCTCTCTACCTGGTGCAATGTGTCTCAGTGCTCTCTACCTGGTGCAATGTGTCTCAGTGCTCTCTACCTGGTGCAGTGTGTCTCAGTGCTCTCTACCTGGTGCAATGTGTCTCAGTGCTCTCTACCTGGTGCAATGAGTCTCAGTGCTCTCTACCTGGTTCAATGTGTCTCAGTGCTCTCTACCTGGTGCAATGTGTCTCAGTGCTCTCTACCTGGTGCAATGTGTCTCAGTGCTCTCTACCTGGTGCAATGTGTCTCAGTGCTCTCTACCTGGTGCAATGTGTCTCAGTGCTCTCTACCTGGTGCAATGTGTCTCAGTGCTCTCTACCTGGTGCAATGAGTCTCAGTGCTCTCTACCTGGTGCAATGAGTCTCAGTGCTCTCTACCTGGTGCAATGAGTCTCAGTGCTCTCTACCTGGTGCAATGTGTCTCAGTGCTCTCTACCTGGTGCAATGAGTCTCAGTGCTCTCTACCTGGTGCAATGTGTCTCAGTGCTCTCTACCTGGTGCAATGTGTCTCAGTGCTCTCTACCTGGTGCAATGTGTCTCAGTGCTCTCTACCTGGTGCAATGTGTCTCAGTGCTCTCTACCTGGTGCAATGTGTCTCAGTGCTCTCTACCTGGTGCAATGTGTCTCAGTGCTCTCTACCTGGTGCAATGTGTCTCAGTGCTCTCTACCTGGTGCAATGTGTCTCAGTGCTCTCTACCTGGTGCAATGTGTCTCAGTGCTCTCTACCTGGTGCAGTGTGTCTCAGTGCTCTCTACCTGGTGCAATGTGTCTCAGTGCTCTCTACCTGGTGCAATGAGTCTCAGTGCTCTCTACCTGGTTCAGTGTGTCTCAGTGCTCTCTACCTGGTTCAATGTGTCTCAGTGCTCTCTACCTGGTTCAATGTGTCTCAGTGCTCTCTACCTGGTGCAATGTGTCTCAGTGCTCTCTACCTGGTGCAATGTGTCTCAGTGCTCTCTACCTGGTGCAATGTGTCTCATTGCTCTCTACCTGGTGCAATGAGTCTCAGTGCTCTCTACCTGGTGCAATGTGTCTCAGTGCTCTCTACCTGGTGCAATGTGTCTCAGTGCTCTCTACCTGGTGCAATGTGTCTCAGTGCTCTCTACCTGGTGCAATGTGTCTCAGTGCTCTCTACCTGGTGCAATGTGTCTCAGTGCTCTCTACCTGGTGCAATGTGTCTCAGTGCTCTCTACCTGGTGCAATGTGTCTCAGTGCTCTCTACCTGGTGCAATGTGTCTCAGTGCTCTCTACCTGGTGCAATGTGTCTCAGTGCACTCTACCTGGTGCAATGTGTCTCAGTGCACTCTACCTGGTGCAATGAGTCTCAGTGCTCTCTACCTGGTACAATGTGTCTCAGTGCTCTCTACCTGGTACAATGTGTCTCAGTGCTCTCTACCTGGTGCAATGTGTCTCAGTGCACTCTACCTGGTGCAATGTGTCTCAGTGCTCTCTACCTGGTGCAATGTGTCTCAGTGCTCTCTACCTGGTGCAATGTGTCTCAGTGCTCTCTACCTGGTGCAATGTGTCTCAGTGCTCTCTACCTGGTGCAATGTGTCTCAGTGCTCTCTACCTGGTGCAGTGTGTCTCAGTGCTCTCTACCTGGTGCAATGTGTCTCAGTGCTCTCTACCTGGTGCAATGAGTCTCAGTGCTCTCTACCTGGTTCAATGTGTCTCAGTGCTCTCTTCCTGGTGCAATGTGTCTCAGTGCTCTCTACCTGGTGCAATGTGTCTCAGTGCTCTCTACCTGGTGCAATGTGTCTCAGTGCTCTCTACCTGGTGCAATGTGTCTCAGTGCTCTCTACCTGGTGCAATGTGTCTCAGTGCTCTCTACCTGGTGCAATGAGTCTCAGTGCTCTCTACCTGGTGCAATGAGTCTCAGTGCTCTCTACCTTGTGCAATGTGTCTCAGTGCTCTCTACCTGGTGCAATGTGTCTCAGTGCTCTCTACCTGGTGCAATGAGTCTCAGTGCTCTCTACCTGGTGCAATGTGTCTCAGTGCTCTCTACCTGGTGCAATGTGTCTCAGTGCTCTCTACCTGGTGCAATGTGTCTCAGTGCTCTCTACCTGGTGCAATGTGTCTCAGTGCTCTCTACCTGGTGCAATGTGTCTCAGTGCTCTCTACCTGGTGCAATGTGTCTCAGTGCTCTCTACCTGGTGCAATGTGTCTCAGTGCTCTCTACCTGGTGCAATGTGTCTCAGTGCTCTCTACCTGGTGCAATGTGTCTCAGTGCTCTCTACCTGGTGCAATGTGTCTCAGTGCTCTCTACCTGGTGCAGTGTGTCTCAGTGCTCTCTACCTGGTGCAATGTGTCTCAGTGCTCTCTACCTGGTGCAATGAGTCTCAGTGCTCTCTACCTGGTTCAGTGTGTCTCAGTGCTCTCTACCTGGTTCAGTGTGTCTCAGTGCTCTCTACCTGGTTCAATGTGTCTCAGTGCTCTCTACCTGGTTCAATGTGTCTCAGTGCTCTCTACCTGGTGCAATGTGTCTCAGTGCTCTCTACCTGGTGCAATGTGTCTCAGTGCTCTCTACCTGGTGCAATGTGTCTCATTGCTCTCTACCTGGTGCAATGAGTCTCAGTGCTCTCTACCTGGTGCAATGTGTCTCAGTGCTCTCTACCTGGTGCAATGAGTCTCAGTGCTCTCTACCTGGTGCAATGTGTTGGTGCAATGTGTCTCAGTGCTCTCTACCTGGTGCAATGTGTCTCAGTGCTCTCTACCTGGTGCAATGTGTCTCAGTGCTCTCTACCTGGTGCAATGTGTCTCAGTGCTCTCTACCTGGTGCAATGTGTCTCAGTGCTCTCTACCTGGTGCAATGTGTCTCAGTGCTCTCTACCTGGTGCAGTGTGTCTCAGTGCTCTCTACCTGGTGCAATGTGTCTCAGTGCTCTCTACCTGGTGCAATGAGTCTCAGTGCTCTCTACCTGGTTCAATGTGTCTCAGTGCTCTCTACCTGGTGCAATGTGTCTCAGTGCTCTCTACCTGGTGCAATGTGTCTCAGTGCTCTCTACCTGGTGCAATGTGTCTCATTGCTCTCTACCTGGTGCAATGAGTCTCAGTGCTCTCTACCTGGTGCAATGAGTCTCAGTGCTCTCTACCTGGTGCAATGAGTCTCAGTGCTCTCTACCTGGTGCAATGTGTCTCAGTGCTCTCTACCTGGTGCAATGTGTCTCAGTGCTCTCTACATGGTGCAATGAGTCTCAGTGCTCTCTACCTGGTGCAATGAGTCTCAGTGCTCTCTACCTGGTGCAATGTGTTGGTGCAATGTGTCTCAGTGCTCTCTACCTGGTGCAATGTGTCTCAGTGCTCTCTACCTGGTGCAATGTGTATCAGTGCTCTCTACCTGGTGCAGTGTGCCTCAGTGCTCTCTACCTGGTGCAGTATGCCTCAGTACTCTGCCTGGTGCAATGTGTATAATGTGCTCTATCTGGCGCAATATGTATAACGTGCTCTACCTGTCGCAGTGTGTATAGGAAGTTCTACCTGGTGCATTGTGTATTAGGTGCACTACTGTGTGGTGTAATGTGAATTGCCACTATTATGTGGCCACGCCCCTTCCGCACGAAACAACGCCCCTACATTTTTGCTGTCCATGCTTTGACCTATAGGAATGGGAGCACCAAGCATTACAGTATGTACCTAATTTTGCCCTTCTAACTTAAAAATGTGCCCTCCCGAATAAAAAATGTGCCCTCCCCGTGATCAGCACCCTGCCCTAAAAAAATCCTAGAGTGAACACTATATGTCTTCTATAAAAGCTGTACTACTGACACAAACCATACTGTATATAAAGACTGGGTCCTCATGGAAATTATATGTATGAATGTATGTATGTATGTATGTATGGCAAAAATATACCGTTATGGTAAGAACTTACCGTTGATAACGGAATTTCTCCTATGTCCACAGGGATCCACGGGATAACATTGGTATATGCCAGAGCGACAGCGGAAATGGCACCAAATAGTCACGAGCTTTCTGGCCTCCCAGGATGCATCAGGCTCCTCCATATAATCCCGCCCACCGACTCAGTCAAATCAGTTGTTTTCACAGCAATTTAGGCAGGAGCATCATGTAGAACCCTATTCAGGCGATAAGAACACAGATGCACACCCTTCCATACAAGAGGGAAGAGGTTTAGTGATTGTAAAGAACCTCAAATCAGGTACGTCAGGGTGGGATCCCTGTGGACATAGGAGAAATTCCGTTATCAACGGTAAGTTCTTACCATAACGGTATATTTCTCCGGCTGGGTCCACAGGTTATCCACAGGATAACATTGGGATTCCCAAAGCCATAATTAGTGGTGGGGACGCTCCTGATTAGCCAGGAGAACCTTTCGCCCGAATTCAGCGTCATGAGAGGCAAAAGTATCCAAGGCATAATAAATACAAACATATAGGATACCACTGAACCAGCGCTGTGTAGGGGTCAACAAGGTCGTATTCCTGTAGTCTTTTTTATTTCTCAATATGCACCGAAAAAAGAAAGAAATGTGCAAAACATAGTGTATTACCTTATGTTACATAGTTTTAATCACCTAAAATCACCATACATAAAATCACAAAACATCAGTGGAAGCTAGATGGATAATAGCTATGCAATAACCACTGTTTGACAATAAAATTTACACAGCACGTGCTGTTTAGGCATTCTTCAGTGGACTAAATCCTGAAAAGGTAGGGCAATGGGTAATTACCACGAGCCGGTGAGAACTGATAAATCAGTTCTAAAAGCATATGAACATCAGGCTTTCCAGCTGCAGCATGGAGAGTCCTCTGGTGTCAATCAGCCTTCCAGGTCTGGCATTGATCGTACCACGTCCTCCTTCAGTCAGGTCAGTCCACAGGGGCACCCACGCGTTCCGACCCTACCTGGGTCTTTCTCAAGGTCAGCTCCTATGAATGCCTTATCGGTCTCTCAACCTGATTTATAAATCCCTCCTTTGCTCCTAATTGGTCCCGGCACAGCTGGTCCCTATACAGTAATCATCCTATAAGTCTTTGACACTCGTGTGCCAGGACCACCTCCTCATGACGTCTCTAATCTCCTTCTCCACTCGCGGTCTCGCAGTCCGGTCACGTGATCAAAACAAAGGAAGCGTCACCGGGTCATATGCTCGCTTCCCTCCCGTAGCCGCGTCTGTCCTGTGTTCACAGTAAGCGCCCGTCATCTGATCACATGTTGAGGCATACGTCATCGCGCTCTCCGATCACATGACCGCTATCCGGTGTATTATCGTTACCATGGGGACCTTCCTCTCCCGCAGTTATTTAGCGTCGATGGTTGTTGTGGTAATCAAATTTACTTATGTTCCCGGACCGCTTAGATCTTTTAATGATTGTGGAGACCATTCATAGTTAGGAGTGTTCTTGATGTCTACTTCATTATGACATGCATATAAATAAAATCTATATATAAAGAGAATAATAAGGAAATAGGTTACCGCTGTCAGAATATGCATACAAATAAAATTGTGAAACAATACACACTATAAAAACCACTTGACCTCAAAATCTATGTTCAATCCCCCCGGTTGGAGGGTACCCATATCATAGATCAATCTCATTTCAGCCTTAGCTAATTGAGTAGAAAGATCCCTTCTCCAATGTCCCTGTATCCACTGCAGACCCACAAACCGCGTAATAGCTGTTGTTGAACACCCATGCACCATCTTAAAATGATTAGAGAGTGCATGGGTTTCCAACCCCTTTCTGATGTTCCTGAGGTGCTCTCCCAACCTGACCTTCAAAGGTCTAGATGTTCGCCCTATGTATACTAATTTGCACTCGTACTCCACTGCATATACCACATTTTTTGTTGCACATGTGATGAACTCCTTTATTTCAAATGATTTCTTATTGATGTCAATTTGACTGATTTTACTTTGGTTCACCATTTTAATTTCTTTGCAGGCAATGCAAGACATACATCTATAAAAACCCTTCGATTTAATCCTTGAAGGGTTTTTTTCAGGTGGGCAGGCATCTCTTACAAGGCTATCTCCTATATTTGGTGCTTTTCTGTAGATGCACACTGGTTTAGTGGGCAGAGAAGCTCCTATCACCGGGTCCTTTTTTAAGACGTTCCAGTGTCGGGTCATAATTCTCTCAATTGATCTATATTGGTCATTATAAGTGGTCACAAAAGCCCATCCAAAATCTCTTCTTCTTATTCTCATTACCTTTGGGTTCATTTCTCCTATCCATCAATAAAACTCCTCTATCTAGGGCTTCTACATCCCTAGTAGCCTTATCTATCCAATTTTTATTGTAACCACATGCCATAAAATTTTCCTGCATCTCCCCAGCCTGTACCTGATATACTGTTCATTTCTAGAGCAATTCCTTTTTACTCTTTTTAATTGCCCTGCAGGGATCGAACGGAGCCAATTGGGGTGATGGCAGCTTGCTGCATTGATGTAACTCAAAGAATCTGTATTTTTGGTATATGTTTTTGTCTGGAGTATATTATTTTCCACATAATTGGTAATATCCAAAAAATGAATTAACTTCCGACTACTAGTAAAGGAAAACTCTATATTTAAAGTATTGTTATTCAAATACAGGCAGAAGTTCTTGAGGGACTCCTCATCTCCACGCCAGAAGAATAGAACATCGTCTATGTATCGGGACCAGGACACCAGGCTCGCCCCGAATTGATGGTCATTCCAAATGTGCTCATCCTCCCATGAACACATTAGCATAACTCGGGGTGAACCTGGTGCCCATTGCGGTCCCGATCTTCTGTAGGAAGAAGTCCCCCCCAAAGGCGAAGTCATTATTCTGTAGGATAAATGTCACTGCCTCCACCAGGAATTTTTGCAGTTCCTCACCCAGATCACTTCTTTCCAGAGTTTTGGTCACAGCTCCAATTCCATCTTGATGGTCTATTATGGTGTATAACAACCGAACATCGGCCGTAACCATAATCAGATCATAATCCCATATAATATCTCTAACTAACTTAAGGGCATCTTTGGTGTCCTTTAAGTGTGATTTGTTCAATGTTACCAAGGGCTGCAAATGGTGATCCACAAACTGTGACAAATTTGCTGTCACTGAGTCAATTCCCGATACTATAGGTCTCCCTGGTGGATCCACCAAACTTTTGTGGATCTTGGGGAGAACATATAGTACCGGGATGACAGGCTCCATGTTGATGATGAACTTTTGTTCATCTTCGTTAAGCACACTTCCGTATTTATCAATCAGGGATTGTAGTTTTTTCAAGATTTCTGCCGTCGGGTCAGTCCGCAATTTCCAATAAGTGGTGCGGTCCCTCAACTGGCGTAAAACTTCAGCCTCATAATCTGTGGTGTTCATCACTACAACTCCCCCCCCCCCCCCCTTCCCGCCTTTATCGGCTGGTTTAATAGTGATTTCTTCCCTCTCTTGTAGTTCCTTTAAAGCTCTCCTTTCATTCCTGGTTAAATTCTATCTGTACTTTCCTTTTTTATCCTGTTTTAAATCATTAAGTACAAGTGTATGGAAGGTGTCTATGAAATTTCCTTTACAGAAGGTCGGATAAAATATGGATTTAGGCCTAAAAGGCTTAAAATCCACTTCTTCCGTAGTGACGGGAGTTTCTAGTTCTCGGCCCAAAAAAAACTTTTTAATGGTCAGTTTTCTTATGTATCTTTGTAGGTCTACAAACAAAGAAAACGGATTCATTGTGTTGGAAGGTATGTATTTTAACCCTTTCTCCAAAACACTATTTTCATGTGCTGTCAAAAGGTGTGTACTCAGGTTAAAATTTTTTACCTTACCTCTACATGAATCCTCCCCTTCTGTTTCTTGGTTTACAATAGTCTCTCCTACTTCTATACAATTAGTAGTCCTTTTTATGCGAATTCTACGATTTTTTCTTTTTCTGGGTCTTTTATGTACTTTTCCCCCTCTTTTTATCCTTTACCTCCTTGGGGCTATTTGAATGACTCCCTCCTCCCTCTTCTCTCTAAAAAAGGGGAGTTTGTGACTGGGGCATCTTCCCTCAATAAATCAAACCTGCTTGATCTCATCACCTCCCTTCTTCTGGTCTGCATTTTAAATCTTTGGTTTACGGTTTGTTTCTCTCCCCATCTAGATCTAGGCTGATCTTCTAAATGTCTATTGCCAAATAGTCGACTACTCCTTTGTTCTATTCTTCTGGCGTGGAGATGAGGAGTCCCTCAAGAACTTCTGCCTGTATTTGAATAACAATACTTTAAATATAGAGTTTTCCTTTACTAGTAGTCGGGAGTTAATTAATTTTTTGGATATTACCAATTATGTGGAAAATAATATACTCCAGACAAAAACATATACCAAAAATACAGATTCTTTGAGTTACACCAATGCAGCAAGCTGCCATCACCCCAATTGGCTCCGTTCGATCCCTGCAGGGCAATTAAAAAGAGTAAAAAGGAATTGCTCTAGAAATGAACAGTATCAGGTACAGGCTGGGGAGATGCAGGAAAATTTTATGGCAAGTGGTTACAATAAAAATTGGATAGATAAGGCTACTAGGGATGTAGAAGCCCTAGATAGAGGAGTTTTATTGATGGATAGGAGAAATGAACCCAAAGGTAATGAGAATAAGAAGAAAGATTTTGGATGGGCTTTTCTGACCACTTATAATGACCAATATAGATCAATTGAGAGAATTATGACCCGACACTGGAACGTCTTAAAAAAGGACCCGGTGATAGGAGCTTCTCTGCCCACTAAACCAGTGTGCATCTACAGAAAAGCACCAAATATAGGAGATAGCCTTGTAAGAAGTGCCTGCCCACCTGAAAAAAACCCTTCAAGGATTAAATCGAAGGGTTTTTATAGATGTATGTCTTGCATTGCCTGCAAAGAAATTAAAATGGTGAACCAAAGTAAAATCAGTCAAATTGACATCAATAAGAAATCATTTGAAATAAAGGAGTTCATCACATGTGCAACAAAAAATGTGGTATATGCAGTGGAGTACGAGTGCAAATTAGTATACATAGGGCGAACATCTAGACCTTTGAAGGTCAGGTTGGGAGAGCACCTCAGGAACATCAGAAAGGGGTTGGAAACCCATGCACTCTCTAATCATTTTAAGATGGTGCATGGGTGTTCAACAACAGCTATTACGCGGTTTGTGGGTCTGCAGTGGATACAGGGACATTGGAGAAGGGATCTTTCTACTCAATTAGCTAAGGCTGAAATGAGATTGATCTATGATATGGGTACCATCCAACCGGGGGGATTGAACATAGATTTTGAGGTCAAGTGGTTTTTATAGTGTGTATTGTTTCACAATTTTATTTGTATGCATATTCTGACAGCGGTAACCTATTTCCTTATTATTCTCTTTATATATAGATTTTATTTATATGCATGTCATAATGAAGTAGACATCAAGAACACTCCTAACTATGAATGGTCTCCACAATCATTAAAAGATCTAAGCGGTCCGGGAACATAAGTAAATTTGATTACTACAACAACCATCAATGCTAAATAACTGCGGGAGAGGAAGGTCCCCATGGTAACGATAATACACCAGATAGCGGTCATGTGATCGGAGAGCGCGATGACGTATGCCTCAACATGTGACCAGATGACGGGCGCTTACTGTGAACACAGGACAGACGCGGCTACGGGAGGGAAGCGAGCATATGACCCGGTGACGCTTCCTTTGTTTTGATCACGTGACCGGACTGCGAGACCGCGAGTGGAGAAGGAGATTAGAGACGTCACGAGGAGGTGGTCCTGGCACACGAGTGTCAAAGACTTATAGGATGATTACTGTATAGGGACCAGCTGTGCCGGGACCAATTAGGAGCAAAGGAGGGATTTATAAATCAGGTTGAGAGACAGATAAGGCATTCATAGGAGCTGACCTTTAGAAAGACCCAGGTAGGGTCGGAACGCGTGGGTGCCCCTGTGGACTGACCTGACTGAAGGAGGACGTGGTACAATCAATGCCAGACCTGGAAGGCTGATTGACACCAGAGGACTCTCCATGCTGCAGCTGGAAAGCCTGATGTTCATATGCTTTTAGAACTGATTTATCAGTTTTCACCGGCTCGTAGTAATTACCCATTGCCCTACCTTTTCAGGATCTAGTCCACTGAAGAATGCCTAAACCGCACGTGCTGTGTAAATTTTATTGTCAAACAGTGGTTATTGCATAGCTATTATCCATCTAGCTTCCACTGATGTTTTGTGATTTTATGTATGGTGATTTTAGGTGATTAAAACTATGTAACATAAGGTAATACACTATGTTTTGCACATTTCTTTCTTTTTTCGGTGTATATTGAGAAATAAGAAAGACTACAGGAATATGACCTTGTTGACCCCTACGCAGCGCTGGTTCAGTGGTATACTATATGTTTGTATTTGTTTGTTGGATTTGGAGGGTGGAGAAACCTCCATCATAGTGATACCTAACTAGCAGCTGTAAGCAGCGCATTGTTACCTGACTACATTTCTGATTGCATCCAAGGCATAATGTCTAATGAATGTGTTAATGGAAGACCATGTGGCTGCCTTACAAATCTGTTCTGCTGAAGCACCATGTTGTGCTGCCCATGAAGGACCTACCTTACGTGTAGAGTGCGCAGAGACATTAGCCGGAGCAGGGAGGTCAGCACGAGAATATGCTTCTGAAATAGTAATTCGAAGCCATATTGCTAGCGTCTGTTTAGGAGCAGGTTATCCTCTTTTGTGAAATCCGCAGAGAATGAAGAGAGAATCTGCCTTTCTGATGGCACTAGACAATCTACATAAATTCTTAATGCACGGACTACGTCCAGCGACCCTTCTCCCGCAGAAAGTCCCGATGCCTGAAAAGCCGGGACTACAATTTCTTTGTTCAGGTGAAACTTTGAAACCACCTTCGGAAGATAACCAGATTTAGTTCTGAGAACTGCTTTATCTGGATAAAAGATCAGAAAAGGAGACTTACATGACAGTGCTCCTAAATCTGACACTCTTCTAGCTGACGCCATCGTCAGTAAAAAGAGAACTTTAGCCGTCAACCATTTAAGATCTGCTCTCTTAAACGGAGCCCCCTGAAGGATTTTAAGAACCAGATTTAAATCCCAGGGTACTGCAGGAGGAACAAACTGTGGTTGAATTTGCAACATTCCCTGAAAAAAAGTATGCACATCCTGTAGGTTAGCAATCTTCTTCTGAAACCATACAGTTAATGCTGATACATGAATTCTCAAGGAAGCCACTTTGAAACCCTTATCCATTCCTGCTTGGAGGAAATCCAAAATCCTGGATACTTTAAAAGATCTTGGATCCGTACCTCTTTCGCTACACCAATGAATACAGGCCTGCCATATTCGATGATAAATACGAGCTGAAGAAGGCTTTCTTGCTCTAAGCATGGTTTGAATTACCTGTTGTGAAAATCCTCTTGATTTTAGGATAGAGGTTTTAACAGCCACGCCGTCAAATACAGCCGTTCCAGGTGGCTGTGATAACAAGGCCCCTGCATTAGTAGATCTGGACGTTGAGGAAGCAGAATTGGAGCTTCCACAGACATCCTTAGTAGATCTATGTACCAATGCCTTCTGGGCCAGGCTGGAGCTATTAGAATTATGGCTCCCTTTGCTTGCTTTATTTTCCTCACCACCCTGGGTAACAGGGAGATTGGAGGAAACAGATATGCCAGATGAAATTCCCATTTCACTGATAGTGCGTCTACAAGGATCGCCCCGGGTTTCCTTTGTTCTAGAC
This sequence comes from Pseudophryne corroboree, assembly GCF_028390025.1. NCBI lineage: Eukaryota > Metazoa > Chordata > Amphibia > Anura > Myobatrachidae > Pseudophryne > Pseudophryne corroboree. The sequence continues at coordinate 111,812,949 of NC_086444.1, read as the reverse complement.
CCGTATGCCGGAACTTTGTTGTTCAAACAGGACGCCATGAGATCTATCTCTGGCAGACACCATCTGTTTACTAGAGTTTGAAATACTTCCGGGTGTAACGCCCATTCGGTCTTCTGAATGGTGTGTCGACTGAGAAAGTCCGCTTCCCAGTTCAGCACTCCAGGTACAAACACTGCGGACAATGCTGGAAGATAGAGTTCTGCCCATCTTAGTATGTGAGTTACTTCCTCCATCAATCTTTTGCTGTGAGTTCCTCCCTGATCGTTGAAGTACGCTACTGCTGTTGCATTGTCTGAACGGATCTGGACTGCTCTTCCTTGCAGAATGTCCTTTGCCTGAACCAGAGCCACATATATGGCCCTTATTTCCAACAGATTTATTGGCAGGCAACTTTCCCTTGTGGTCCATTTTCCCTGGAACCAGAAATTTTCGAACACTGCTCCCCAGCCTTGAAGACTGGCATTCGTTGTCAGTACTTGCCAATCTGTTATACAAAACGGTCTCCCCTTGTCTAGATGGTCCGTCTGTAGCCACCAGACTAGCGACCTTTTTATGTTTACTGGAAGCTTTATCATCTGTCTTTTTACTGTCTGATGTTTTCCATTCCATCTGGTTAGGATGAGGTGCTGCAGGGGTCTGGAGTGGAATTGTGCATATTCCACCATGTCGAATGTTGACACCATCAGACCCATCACTCGCATTGCTGCATGCACTGATACTGTCTGACTGTACAACAATTCCTGCATCATTAACTGCACCTTGGATATCTTTTTCCCAGGTAAGATTACCCTTTGTAGACTTGAATCCAATATGGCTCCCAAGTGAACTATCCATTGTGATGACTTTTCCCAATTTATGAGCCATCCGTGTCTTTGTAGACAAGCTATTGTCTGTTGGAGATGGCCCAAGAGTAATTCCTGGGACTGTGCCAGGATTAAAAGATCATCGAGGTATGGAAAAATTCTTATCCCCTGCTTGCGGAGATAAGCTGCCATAACCACCATAATTTTGGTAAACACCCTGGGGGCTGTTGCTAGCCCAAAGGGCAAAGCCTGGAACTGAAAATGTTGCTGGAGTATGGCAAACCTGAGGTAACACTGATGGGACCGTGCTACGGGCACGTGCAGGTAAGCATCCTGTACATCCAGAGATACCATGTAATCTCCTGGTTCCATGGCCAAAACTATGGAGCGTAATGTCTCCATGTGAAACTTTGGAACCCAAACGTATTCGTTTAACTTCTTGAGATTGAGACTTGGTCAGAATGATTCATTTGGCTTCTGAATCAAAAATAGGTTGGAGTAAAAACCCCCGTCCCCTTTGTGTCAGGGGTACTGGGATAATTACCCCAGACTGAAGCAATTTCTGAACTGCTTCATGCAGAGCTCTGGCCTTCGACTCTATACGAGACGGGCTGGTGCAAAAAAACCTTTGAGGAGGCTGCTTTTTGAAAGGGAAACCATAACCGAGAGATACCACCTTCTGCACCCAAGCATCTGTCGTCGAATGCTGCCATGTGTGTGTGCAAAATGAAGGAGTCGGCCCCCAACCCTGGAATCCTCCAGGCGGAGGCCCGCACCCTTAAACTGATGGCTTCGGCTCTGGTTTGGAAGCTGGCCGTCTATTGGCCCATTGCTTCCTACCCCAGCTGATTTATTGTACTGGGGTTGGTTAGAATCATCCTTTCCTTTTGCTCTACCTTGCCATCGAAATGTCCGAAATTTCGAACCCCTCGGTTTAGTGTTATAACTAGCAGGAAACCTGACCTTTCTGGATTCAGCTTCCGATTCCAGAATATCTGTCAATTGCTTTCCGAACAGAATATTACCAGTGAAAGGCAAGCTTCCAGAGCCTTCTTGGATTCTGCATCCGCTTTCCAAGTACGTAGCCAAATTGCTCTACGAGCGGCTACCGTTAAGGCTGATGCTTTAGAAGCAATCGTACCCATATCAATTGCTGCTTCTTCCAAATATTGCGCAGCTTGTTTTATATGGCCTAGATGAGACTCCTGTTCCCTGATAGGTGCGGAGAGGCCACTCTCTAGTTCTTCCGCCCATTCTACCATTGCTTTTGCCATCCAGGCTGAAGCCATAGCTGGCCTTACAACAGCCTCTGACAGAGAAAAAAATGTTTTTCAAGAAACCATTTACTCTTCTGTCTGTAACATCATTTAATGAGGTAGATGGCAATGGTAAAATAGATTTTCCCACAAGTCGCACGACATGTGCATCTACTTTAGGAGGAACTTCTCTTTTAGAACAGTCCTCGACCGGAAAAGGATAGTAAGAATCCCTCTTTTTCGGAATTCTATATTTCTTATTGGGTGTAGCCCAAGGTTCTTCCATGATTTCCGTCAGAACTTCTGACCCTGGAAACTCAATCCGAACTGCTTTTGGACTTTTAAACACAGGTGCTTTAGATTTTGTTATTGCTTTGGCTGATTCTTCCAGAGACAGAACAGCCTTCATGGCATCAATAAGCTCAGCTATATCCTCTGAACTGAAACCCTCCGACTGGTCGTCATATGGGGAATTTGAATACACAGTATCCTCATCTGTTGTATTGTCTTGTGTAGTCTGTAACATAGATGTATCTACCCTGGCTTCACTAGCCTGCTTACTTGTTGAAGCTGCTGGAATTAACCCACAAGAAGGGAGCTGCATGTAAGGGTTAATAGTGTATCCTACTGGGTGTGGCACCACAGGTGCTAATCTGTCAGCTATTGTAGACAAAGTCTGTGCAAACACACCCAATGGTGGGTCTACTGGTTGCTGAACCTGTCTTTTATTTTGCTGATACGCACAACAGTTTGCACATAACCCGTCATAAGTTCGATACTGGGCTAACACCCCTACTTTACAAGATAGACATGTTAAGGGTGTAGGAGTCCCTGATAAAGTCTCCTCGTCACTTTTGCCGCTCATAGACATGGTAAATAATCGGTTTATACAATATACTACACTCTGTGTGACTGAAATCACTTATATAAATATAAAAGTGATATCAATCTGACCACAACCCGAGAACCCGAATTGAGGTTCAGAAACAATACCGACAAACATATAAAAGTCAGCAATCACACTAGCAGTCAGTCACATGTTAAATATTAGCAATTGTCATATGAGTATATAATCAACCACAAAATACTAGTCAAGTATGTAGGAGTACAAATTACTGTTTCTGTTTTTAGACCGTTATTGTAATAAGTTTTTCAGTCAAATAATGCAGAAAATCACAGTACTGTACAGGCCTCATATGCATTGTGTACCAAAATTAACTATTCATACTACACAGTAGATAGACTTTTAGTACTGTATAACCCTTACTCAGTGGAGTGGGATACAGGGAGACTCACCCCACTTCCAGAATCGATCAATACGCTCAAAAGATGCCGAGAGGATTCAGACGCTACTAGTGTACACTGCCGCTCCGATAACGGATAAGAGACACAGACGCTCAATAAAGGACACAGACGCTCAGTGAACAATGAGTGTATGCAGACGCTCCTGTTTGCGACCATGTCTCTGCGGCAACTCTAATGTACACAACCGCAGCGGCCTAAGCTGCGACCGAGTACCCTCGTGGTAACGTCTGAGACGGAAGTGAGGTCATCAGTTCATGGGCGGGAGACGCACGGAAACTGGTCATGAACTGGGGGGAGGGGCGGCCAGGAGAGCGTCTGACTCCCCCTGCTGACATAACCTCCAGGGATCGCGGCCTCAACCTAGTCCTGGCACCTATGATCCCTAAAGCATAGCGCTGGAGCACTTAAGAGTGGCGGTGCGTCAGCCACTGTTTGTGGTCTCCTCCAATACAGTGTGGCTGTGTCCGGAATCCCCTAGTAAGTGGAACCGATGCCTTACCTTCTCCCCATGCTCTGGCCACAGCCTGGTAACGTCTGCTGGACCTGCTAGAACATCCGACACAGACGCCCGTCGAGACAGCACTAATACCCGAGGGTAAGCGTTGTTGCGACCCGGTGGAGAGTTGTCGGAGCGACTCTTTCTAGCATGCGTATAAGACGCTGTTAAGAAAGATCACTCAGAACATAGTAAGACTATAAAAATAAAATAATAAAAGCTTAGGGCTGCCTTAACAGCAGCCCTGTGACCATGGTCTGGCTCCTGCCGCACCAAACAAAAAACTGATTTGACCGAGTCGGTGGGCGGGATTATATGGAGGAGCCCGATGCATCCTGCGAGGCCAGAAAGCTTGTGACTATTTGGTGCCATGTCCGCTGACGCTCCGGCATATCCTAATGTTATCCTGTGGATAACCTGTGGACCCAGCCGGAGAAAAGGGGATTGACTCATCATGAAATCTCTTAAACCACAAGGCCTACAATCTTGAAACTTGGCAGGTAGCTTCTCCTTAGGCCCCAGGTGCTTGCTAAGAACCAGTTTTACAAATGTCGCTGTCCATCCACGGAAATCGCAAAAAAATGGATGTGTGTGTGTGTGTGTGTGTGTGTGTGTGTGTGTGTGTGTATGTATGTATGTATGTATGTATGTATATGTTCCAGCATAAATCCGGAATGCCTGCAGCAATTTACTCCAAACTTGGAACACATATGACTTACAATCTGGGAACAAATATTGTGGGGGTAACACAACCTTAGCACCCCTAGCGGTTGGACAGCAGCACAGAGTATTTCAGGAGACAGCATAACTCCGGAATGCCTGGACCAATTTACACCAAACTTGCTACACCTATAACTTACAATCTGGGAACAAACACTGTGGGGGTAACACACCCCTAGCACCACTAGGGGTGGGCCAGCAGCACAGACAATATCAGGACATGCATGATAAGTCAGTGACGACAGAGCTGCATGTGACAGTGGCAGTGACATGACGTGAGGAGGGGATTGGAGGAAGCAGGAAGCCACACGCTGAGAGTTATATAGTGGGAGGAGCAGGGTACACAGCAGCAGAGTATACTAGGAGATGCATGATATGTCAGGCAGGACCGGGCTGCATGTGACAGGGGCAGTGACATGATGTGAGGGGAAAGGAGGTAGAACGAACCCACACTTAAATAGTGGAAGTAGGAGGGTCCCCCCTGCAGCACATAGTATATCAAAAATGTGCTGCGCTATCTAAAAAACTGTTAATAAATCGATAATTTCACAGGGCAGTGACATGATGTGAGGAGGGGAATGGAGGCAGCAGGAAGTCACAGACTGAGAGTTGTATAGTGGGAAGAGCAGGGTCCCTTGGGGGGACTAAAAAGGGGTCCGGCCACTACACAAAGTGGGTCAGGGAAGCAAGATATGCCTATATATCAGATCTCCAACCAACGTAAATTAACAAACTAGAATTCTAATTTACCATCCTCAGCTAGTAATATATATACTACTGCACAACATAATACTGTATTTCAACCGCAGAATTTTTGGAGATGTGAATAAATGTGAATATTGTTACGCTTGTATATACAAATAAACTGACCTATATGGCGGCTGTATAATCGGGATCAGTACGATTTACAGACGGTCAGTATACTGACGACGGCATTCTGGCCGTCAGTATACCGGCAGCGGGGCAAGCATAAAGAATCCCCTTGCGAGCTGGATGCGCTCGCCACGCTGCAGGCTCAGTGGCTCGGTAGCTCGATGCGCTTGCCACAGGTTCTATTTCAACTCTATGGGTGTCGTGGACACCCACGGGTTGGAATCGCCTGTGAGCCGGCTGTCGGTACTGTCAGCAGTCAGGATTCTGGCGTCTGTATCCTGACCGCTGGGATCCCGACTGCCGGCAAAATAACTGCATCCAGTTTAATTCATATAGGGGAGTGTTAAAATCAACTATATTTGAACTTGTTCTCAATTCTTGCATTAGTAGTTATGAAAGTGCTATTTCACATATATTATAAAAAGTACAGATATTTCCAGACAGTAAACAGTTAGTTATTATAAAACTATGGGGTCTATGTACTAAGCCTTGGAGAAAGATAAAGTGAATGGAGATAAAGTACCAGCCAATCAGCTCCTAACTGTCATGTTACAGGCTGTGACTAAATAATGACAGCTAGGAGCTGGTTGGCTGGTAGTTTATTTCTCTCCAAGGTTTAGTACATAGACCCCAAACTCCACTAATTCAGGCTGAATATACTGTACATAGACCTTAATGTGACAATTTATGGTTGAAATATCATCTGATTTTTTTCCTACTTTGCTAATACTGTATATTACGGTAATTGCTTAGTCTTTCAGTTTAATTATTTGGCCTTTACAAACGAGGGTGATCTGCTTCACATATGCAGTTACCATGCAAGATTATTAAAAAACAAAACCCATTGTGATGGTAAACCCAGTTACGGCCGTTGAGGCTCACGGGAAATATCTTCAAAATTTAAGAGGACAATTAATATAAAATAAAAATGAAGAAAGTGCACAGGGCAAGAGGCAGGATCGGTATGCAAGTCGTCCAAATCAATATATGACTTTTGTCAGACAGAGCTCCAGACCACTACTTGTATTATTGCTGCCTGTTATACCCCTTTCAGACCGCCTGAGGCGGGTCGCACACAGGAGACTGGGACGGGAGCTCCCAGTGTGCGACCCGCCTCAGACGCCCCGCTGCCTGCAACCCGGCATATTGCCAGGTTGGTGACACAGCAGGGGTGGCGCTTGGAGATCACATGATCTCCAAGCGCCGCCCGTACACAGAGAGTGAACGGGAAACGGGTCGCATCGACCTGGCTCCCGTTCACACCGCAGAGAGCCGGGTGGAAGACGTGTTCAACCCTGCTCACAACCATGATTGAAATACCGGGTCACGCGACCCAGTATTTCAACCCTTGCACCTTTCAGACCGCACCAGAACACGGGTTATGCGCGTTCGTGTGCAAATAACCCATGGTGGTCTGAAAGGGGTATACGTGTGGTCAGAAGGTCTCGAGGGTAGAGAACTTACCTTTACACCCCATCCATTATGCACAATAATGAGTCCATTGAGTATGACAGATTTACAAGGTGTCATGGTCTCTTTAGGGCAAAACTGGCAGCAATATTGGTGACCTTACAGCATGGGGTCATATTTAGGTATAGAAGTGAGTATTATTATCCTTCATTTATATGGCACAATAAGGGGTCCACAGTGCCTTACAAAGTACATAGACAAACAATTTGAGCAAGAAAAGAAACTTATGCTGGGTACACACTGGCCGATATATCGCGAGCCCGTCGGCGGGTGTGTATCCCTTATATGACATCTTTCACTGACATATTTTGTCGGCCCTGCAGCACAGCCGATGGGCGACATATTATCGCATCATTCTGCGTGTACGGGTGGTCTGCGCTTAACCTGTAACTAATGAGTTAACGAGCATTAGCACCGGATTTACTGCAGGAGGAAATGGGCTTAAAATTGAGTAACTTTCATTGTTAATGCTCAAGGCTATCCTGCCGTGGTAAGACCCGTGGCTAATTGAATATGCCCCAAAGGGGGACATTTACTAAGCAGTGATAAGAACTGAAAAGTGAGCCAGTGGAGAAGTTGCCCATGGCAACCAATCAGCTCTGAAGTAAAATCTATAATTTGCATACTATAAAATGATACAGAGCTGCTGATTGGTTGATGGGGCAATTTCTCCACTGGCTCACTTCTCTGCTCTTATCACTCTCCCCCTTAGTCTCATTCTGGACACCGAGGAAACAGGTTCGTATTGTTGCAGTCTGGGTTTTTTGTGGTCAAACTGCTATAGTTACATAGTTGGTGAGGTTGAAAAAAAGACAAGATGTCCATCGAGTTCAACCTGTATTTTAAATTATAAAATCACTTAGATGTAGCCTTGGATATTTCTATCAGTTAGGAATTTATCTAATCCATTTTGGAACTTATTTAGCGAGTCCACCATTACTACCTTCTCTGGTAGGGAATTCCAGATCTTTATTGTTCTTACTGTGAAGAACCCTTTCCTCCGTTGTGTATGAATTTTTTTTTTTTCCTATAGCTCATTGCTTGTATAGAAAAGATGATCATCTACAAAACAATGATACATCCCACCAGATTTGGGCCCCCAGGCTACACATGTAATGTTTTCTCTTTCCTTGCACTAAATCCCCGCTGTCACTCACCCACTGCTCCACCAAATCCTACTTGCTGTCACTCTTATGCTCAGGGCCGGCGCCACCATTAGGCAGCTTTAGGCAGCTGCCTATGAGCGCCGGCACTTGAAGGGCGGCGCCGCTGAGCGGAACAAAAAAAATGAAGGCTATGACAGCCAGAATGTGTGCTGCGCAAACTGGAAGGAATGTGAGGCTCCCACAGCCGCTTCATGCTCACCTGGTGACTGCTCTGCTGGGCCGGGGTTGGAGTCGAGACGTATGCCTGGGTCCTGTCCCCGCCTCCCCCTCCCGACCTGCCTTGCTTGCTCCGCCCCTTCCTTGCCCCGACCCGATGACCGGGGAGAAGATCCGCTACCTGTGCCGCCCTGGATTGCAAGCAAGCCGCACAAGGAGCTGCTGAGGAGGATGACATGACTGGGGACGGCACCTTCAGCTGGACGGCAAGAGCTTCCCCAACCACCAACCGATCTGCCCCCTCTCCCTGCTAGCCATGACCAGCAGCTGGAATGTAGAGCACAACTCCAGCAGTCACTACCCCAGCAGGAGTGTCTTCAAGGTATGGCTGATATACAGTATCACACACACACACACACACACACATATATATATATATATATAAATTATATATAGTCCTTCCAGGCAGCACACCAACAAAAGGGACAGCTGTAGTCTGGTGCCCTCTATGTAAGCTCCTGATCTGAGCACAATATACAAATTGCAGATCCGGCGGAACTCGGATTAAATATATATATATATATATATATATATATATATATATATAAAATACTGTATAGTCTGTGCCATCTGGGGTTTGGGGGAACTGGTGTAGGATGGGTCCAAATTACTATATACAGTATATCTAGCACTCTCTCTCTCTCCAAATGGACCGGCACTCCTCTTTCCCACTGGCAACTGTTCCGATGCCCTCCGGATTAGTGTATATATACTGTATGTTCCAATTCAAACTGGCAGCGCCACTCGTAGACTTTCAAATTATTAAATCAAGTGGTGACATAACAACGTTTTTGGGTATAATTACCCCTCTGTCAAGGTGAATTCACCACGGCAGAGGGGTAATTATGCCCCAAAATGTTGGTATGTCTCCACTTTTTGAATACACTTGAAAATTATTCAAAAGTTTCTGAGTGCAGCTGCCCATTTGAATTGGAACATATATATATATATATATATATATATATTAAAGCAGGAAAGACCGGCTTAGGCTTTTGCATGTATCTTGGTGCCCTCCCTGGAATTGTCAATTCCAAACATTCTTCTGTACTTATTGGTGGCACTCCATGGATTTCAAAGAAGTATGCACATACGCAGAGATAGCTTTTCAACATTTCAGATGCTTTATTATTGCATCTTTTGCAATATTAAAGATGCTATATTAAAGTATCTGAAATGTAAAGTATTTCTGCGTATCTGCATACTTTTTTGAAATCCGTGGAGTGCAGCCCATAAGTAAAGAAGTATACAGTATTTATCAATATCTCCCTAATCATAACCCGGCCCTAACCCTAATACTGTACCTAAACCCAAACTGATAAACCAACCCTAATATTCTATCCTTGATACCCTAACCCCATCCTCCAAACTAACCCTAATACCCTAACTCAAACCACTAAAACAACCCTAATAACCAATCCGTAATATCCTAACCAAATCCAGTTACCTAACTAACCCTATTACCCTAACCCCTAACCAATCCCAAATACTCTAGTCCCTAACCATAAAGGGCAGACTGGATAGGCCATATGGCTCGTATTCCGAGGAAAATATTCTTTGGTGTCTCACTAATTCCCATTTATCAGGCAATTGCTGTGGAACTTGTAAGATGCCACCTCTCCGCACTTTTTAACATTTCACCTGAGGGGTTGGCTACCGGAAGGGGGGGAGGGTGCGCTGAAGATTTGCCTATGGTGCTGCTAAACCTTGCACCGGCCCTGCTTATGCTGGAGGTAAAACTGCCCATCAGACAGACATTACCATACACGGTGGTCTAAGTGTTCGATGGTGAGTATATCCATGGTCAGATCCAAGAATAAATTATGTTACCTAACGGTCAATCTGAAAGGGTTTTGCATGCCCGACAGAGCAACAATTGTTGTTCAGTCAAGGACAAGGGTATTCAACATGCAGCCCTGTCACGATTGATCTATTAAAGCATGCTAAAACTGTGGCAGGGCTTGCTGGGATGTGTAGTTCCACAACAGCTGGCAGGTCGCATGGTGAATACCCCTGGTCTAGGCCATACACACTGTCTTTCGATATTTGTTCAAAATGGTATAGTCATCCACCCGGCAAACATGTTCCCCCTTTCCTTCCTCCTCATCCCAACAACAATGTTTTGGTGGCTTACTGCGTCACTGTTCTCATGTCCCTTTATACTATGTCTTCTGGTTTTCAATGTGATTACATACTCTGCTTCTCTGGCAGACTTTCATTCTCGTTTGTAATCCAAGTTTTTTTCTCTCTCAACATAAAATATACCGTAATTTAAGAACAAAAAATGTTTGCATTTTCTGTGTTACATATGTATGGTTCCTTAGACTCCTATGTACATGCCAACATATAGTTTGTCTTCCAGTCAGCTGGAAAAAAAAACAGGGGCCTAGTTGGATAGGCCGGGGGGGGGGGGGGGGGGGGACAATTTGGCAAGAAAAAAAACCCCACGAAAACACCCCCAATTTTAAGCACACGGAAATTTTCAGGACTAATTGGATCAAAGATCAACCAATCATATTCTAATTGTGTTTGAAGTTAGAAGCTGATTGTTTGGTACTTTATTTCTCTCCAAGGTTTGATACATCTCCCCCAAATGAGATAAGGACCAGCCCATGTACTGGCAAGCGCAAGCTCACTGCGCTTCGGAAACACACCCTGCGCCATCACAAGACTACTTCTTCCAGAATGTGCAGGAGACATCTAAATTCCAGCGAGACCTCCCAAAAAAGCGGTAGAATAGCGACCCCACCTAGATCCCGCTTCACTTTGTTGTGAAGTGGGCAGACCGGTGCCATGATAATGCGATTCCTCCAGCAAAGCTAACTCTGCTGCTAGTGTGCCTACATATATGATGACACTAATAATAACTGCGCAGACAAGGTGATGACGAGAGCGTTGCCCACCTGTTCTCTTTCCTTTCCCTCTGATCATATATCTAGGAATGGTATTAGGACAGGCAGGAAAGCTTAACGTAACTACGGGAGAATTCTAAGTGCAATCTCTCTGCAAGGTCGGTGAAAAGGAAATTGGGAATTAAATTGTAAGTAATGGGCATCCAGTGGGCGATATTCATTTGTTTTGCTGATGGGTGAGAGTGCCGTCAGCGGCATTTACTTATTGCCAAAATGTACTGGATTTAGGGGGACATGTACTAAGCAGTGATTAAAGTGGAGAAGTGAGCCAGTGGAGAAGCTGCCCATGGCAACCAATCAGCTGCTCTGTATACTTTTAAAGTATGCAAATTATAAATGTTACGTCAATGCTGATTGGTTGTCATGGGCAACTTCTCCACTGGCTCACTTCTCCACTTTTATCACTGCTTAGTACATGTCCCCCTTAATGCGTAAAGTGGCTAAACCCGTGCCAACTACTGGGCACACGGAGTTTCAGTAATCAAAAGCATGACCTGGGCCAGGTTTCTGCTGGCCACTTCAGGAGGCACTTGCACCCATCGACACAAATGAAAAGCTCCCGTCAGTTTTTTAGATGGTATCAGGATGATAGACAGACAGTGGGGTCAATTCAATTCGGCAACTTATGAATAGCGCCGGGAATTAGCTCCCGACGCTATTCAATTCAGCTCCAGTTAAGTCGGCGATGACCCGTTCTCGCCGACTAAACAGGTTGAATTGTCGGAAGAACGGGCATTCTCCGACTTAACTCCCCGGCGCGAGGCTGATTCCCGACAGAATCAGCCTCGCGCCGGCCGCGAGGCAGCACTTTTGTCGGGTTTCTTCTCTCATCCCCCGGGGATGAGAGAAGAATTCCCGACAATTGCGGGCAACTAGCAGCTGAATTGAATAGCGTCGGGAGCTAATTCCCGGCGCTATTCATAAGTTGCCAAATTGAATTGACCCCAGTGTCTAGTTAGAAAGTTAATAAATAGACACCATATGTTAGACAGACATTAGATCGACAGGGTCAAAAAGTCAACATATAAAAGGGTATACATGAAAAAAGGTAGGCAGGGTCAAAAGGTATACATAAAAAAGTTAAGACACAGGTTTATTTTTTCATTTTACATGTTTTTGAACTTTTTCATACCTTTTCTATCCATGTCGGCATAGAGCTGGTTATAAACATTGCCCGAAGTGTGGCAAGTGAAGCGAGCCCGCGAGGGTATGCCTTTCTACAATTGGGGGTCCCAGATGGCAAAACTATCCACACAAACCACAAAAGTGTCTACCTTTTTTAGGTCGACCATTTTCATGTCGACCTTTTGACAATGTCGACCTTTTGTACGGTCTTGCATGTAGTGTCTATCTATTGACTGTCTAACTAGACACTGTCTATCTATTATACTACACCCAGTTTAGATGGGAGCTACGGCCACCAAAAATAAAAAAAATTAACCCCCTCCCACCCAAACAATTTAAATTGCTAACAATAGTGAAAACAAATGTTCAAATTAAAACATGACCAGTGCAGAGATTAAAATATACAGCTTGCAGTAGATGAAGAACAGAGAGGACATTTATTCTAAAGCCCCTATGCCATACACAATATACCAGACGGAGACCCCACAGCATGCATCACCAGTGACCTCATGGTACTCAGCGTTTTCTGCGACAATATACCAGGATCTCTAAATATCAGTCTGTGCTAAGCAGCAGTGGCCCAGAATACATAACATGCAGCACCTTCCAGTACCAACTAAAAGCAAGTGTAATATAGCCGAAAACTAAATAACAAAACTGCCCCACTGTATTATGCAGATTACAGATCTACACTCATGCACTGAGCACAATGCAGAAACACAGAAAGAGAACATTAGAAAAAAGAAAAAAAACATATTTAGTTCTGATCACTACTAACTGTGGCCAGCAGAGGGCAGGATTGTCTTGTTATCTGTCAGACTAATGCAATAAATCACTTGTTAGCACAGACTGCTTTCAAGCCTTTTTTGGAAGCTTTTGGAGTGGGTATTGTTTATTTTATTTTTTATTTTTTTTTAACAAGCAAAAACATGTTTGTCCGGTATGGCGTAGTAAGCAAGATAGAGTAAATTTCATTGCTATGGTCACTGTTATTTGAATATAATCTTAAGTATATTTCAGCAGGAGAAGCAGGGCATTCTGACCTAGGAATGGCATACATCACTAAAAAGGAAACACAGTCATAATAGGCTTAATACACATAATAACATTGGTAAAATAGTTTCCTCCATTTGACTACATTTATAACACAAATGAGCTAAAAACAAGAACAAACCATAACAACGACAGACCAGCAGGATGCACTTTCTGGTCACAATAATTTCCCCTATGTGCAGGGTATGGAATGGGAAACCACATAGCACCATGCAGGAGATCTAATGGATGACAGAGCAGCCATGACTCCTCAGTCACTAATCATCACCTATTCTACAATATACAGTTTTAGCTCTTCCATATAGCCAAAATCAATTCTAATTACACTCATAACAAAATAGTTTTAACAATGGTAATGAAGTTATATGCTCATATCACAGTGATTAGAGGCTGTGACGGGATGATCAAATAGTCCCATTGAAACTTTTAGTACTCGTGTTCTTGATGGTCTTGGTCCATGTGTATACAATTCAAATAATGCAGTATTTAATCCGTCCACTCAATCTAGAGAAGGAGAATGAGGGGTAAATTTACTAAAGGTCGAGATTGGTATTTTGCCCTATTTTCAGTCTGTTTTCCAAACAGACCTTTTACTGCAGGCAAAAAAAACTAAATACCGACTTTAGACTATCGGACCAGCTATCGATTATTTTACATATAGACAAGTATAGAAGCCTCGGGTTTACTAAGCTTTTTGTTTCAAACCAACCATGAAACGATGGCAAAGTGTGGTCAGCCATAACCAGCCCCATATCTATGAGCCTAGGCCGGAATTGGAAAAAAGGCGGAAAAACCAGCGTAGAGTTCCACCTATTTCCCAATAACCAGCACCAAGCTGAATCAGTCAGGGGGCTGACGCTATAAGCAGGCAGGCACAGCATCAACCAAACTGTTTAGCTCAAAGCCGGCATCTCTAAGGAAGTGGTGACCCTACACACACCAAAAAATATACGTTAAGGTAAGAACTTACCGTTGATAACGGTATTTCTCCTAAGTTCACAGGATAACATTGGGATGTGATGATGCGACAGCGGATTTGAACCAAACGGTCAAAGATTTTGGCCTCCCAGCATGCAACAGGCCCAGGCAAATCGGTTGTGTTTCCAAAGATCAAGGCAGGAGCATCATAGAGAGCCCTAATCAGGCGAGAAGAACACACATGCACACCTTTCCGTACAAGAGGGAAGAGGTTAGCAAGTGAAAGGATCCTCAATTCAGGTGCGTCAGGGTGAGATCCATGTGGATCCTGTGGACTTAGGAAAAATACCGTTATCAATAGTAAGTTCTTACCATAATGTATATTTCTCTGGCAGGGTCCACAAGGTATCCACAGGATAACATTGCGATATCCCAAAGCAATTTAGTGGTGGGGACGTTACTGATTGGACAGGAGCATCCTTCGCCCGAATTCAGCGTCCTGAGAGGCAAAGGTATCAACGGCATAATGTCTAATGAATGTGTTAATGGAAGACCATGTGGCTGCCTTACATATCTGTTCTGCTGAAGCACCACGTTGTGCTGCCCATGATGGACATACCTTACGAGTAGAGTGAGCAGAGACATTAGCCAGAACCGGGAGATCAGCCTCAGAATATGCTTCAGAAATCGTCATCCGAAGCCACCTCGCCAGTGTCTGCTCATCAGCAGGCCATCCTCTCTTGTGAAATCCGTAGAAAACGAAGAGAGAATCTTTCGGATGGCACTGGTATGATCTACGTAGATCCTTAATGCACGGACTACGTCCAACGATGCATCTCCCGCAGAAAGATCCGGGCCTGGAAAGCTGACACTAAGGTTAAGGTGAAATTTAGACACCAGCTTAGGAAGATACCCAGATTTAGTTCTGAGAACTGCTCTATCTGGATAAAAAAAATCAGATTTGGAGGATGACAACACTGCTCCTAAATCTGAAACTCTTCTAGCTAAAGCCGTGGCCAGTAGAAAGAGAACTTTAGCTGTCAACCATTTAAGAGCCACTCTTTTAAGTGGTTCAAATGGGGCAACCTCAGGGGCCTTTAGGACTAAACTTAAATACCAAAGCACTGTAGGAGGGACAAGAGGAGGTTGAATGCGCAGCATTCCCTGGAAAAAAGTGCGCACATCCTGTAGGTTAGCAATTTCCTTTTGGAACCATACAGTAAATGCTGATACTTGCACTCTCAAGGAAGCCACCATTAAACCTTTATCCATTCCTGCCCTGCCGCCTGAAGGAATGCTAAGACCCTGGAATCTCTTAAAGACCTAGTGTCAAATTTCCGTTCACTGCACCATGGAATATAGGTTTGCCATATTTGGTGATAAATGCGAGCGGAGGATGGTTTTCTTGCTCTGAGCATTGTTGAATCACCTGTTTTGAGAATCCTCTTCACTTCAGGATGGAAGTTTGAAGAGCCACGCCGTCAAAGACAGTCGATCCAGGTGTCTGTGATAACAAGGACCTTGAAACAGTAGATCTGGATGTTGAGGGAGTAGGAATGGAGCATCCATCGACATCCTATGCAGATCTGTGTACCAATGTCTTCTGTGTCAAGCCGGAGCTATTAGTATCATGGCATCCCTTCCTTGTTCACCAGGGCGATTTGTGGAAACACATAAGCCAGATGAAAGTCCCATCTCACTGACAGGGCATCCACAAAGATCGCTTTGGAATAGTTTGTTCTTGACCCGTATGTGGGAACTTTGTTATTCTGACGGGACGCCATGAGATCTATCTCCGGAAACCCCCACCTGTGACCAGGGTCTGGAAGACCTTGGCGTGTAGAGCCCATTCATTTGCATGAATGGTGTGTCGACTGAGAAAATCTACTTCCCATTTTAGGACTCTCGGAACGAACACTGCGGACAAGGCTGGATGATGAAGTTCTGCCCACTTTAAAGTGTGACTTACATCCTTCATTGCTTTCTGGCTGCAAGTTCCTCCCTGATGGTTGAGGTACACTACTGCAGTCGCGTTGTTCGAGCGGATCTGAACTGGTTTCCCCTGAAGGATGTCCTTTGCCTGAATCAGTGCCTTGTATATGGCCCGGAGTTCCAATATATTTATTGGCAGGCAACTTTCTTCCTTGGTCCACTGCCCCTGGAGGCAACTCCTTCCTGACACCGCTCTCCAGCCCAGAAGACTGGCATCCGTTGTCAGAATTTCCCAATATGATATCCAAAAGGGTCTCCCTTGTCCAGATGGGATGTCTGTGGCCACCAGGCTAACGACCTCCTCACTTCCAGAGTAAGGACCATAGTCTGCGTTTTTATTGTCTGAGGAAAACCATTCCATTTGGTAAGGATCAGATGTTGCAGAGGCCTCGAATGGAACTGAGCATACTCTACCATGTAGAATGTTGACACCATCAATCTCATCACTCGCAGTGCTGCGTGAATGGATACCTTTCGGCTGTATAGCAGCTCCTGAAGCCTTGACTGAACTTTGGCTATTTTGTTCAGAGGTAAAGTTACTCTCTGAAGGCTCGAATCCAATACAGCCCCCAAGTGAGTCATCAGCTGTGACGGAACCAGAGACGTTTTTGCCCAATTTATGAGCCAACCGTGCTTCGGCTGACACGCTATTGTCTGTTGCAGATGACACAAGAAGCAATTCCTGAGACTGTGCCAGGTTTAAAAGATCGTCGAGGTATGGATAAATTCCATCTGTATGGAAAAATCCTCTGCTGGCGGAGATAAGCTGCCATTACCACCATAATCTTGGTAAATACTCTGGGGGTTGTGGCCAATCCAAACGGAAGCAAGGGCCTGGAACTGAAAATGCTGTTAGATGATAGCGAACCTGAGA